>NC_134051.1:6765205-6899726 GCF_965140245.1 Athene noctua | reverse complement strand
GTCTTATGCTGCCCTCTATCCTTGGAATAACCTTCCTCTTCCTACAAGCAATAAAACCTCACTTCTCCTTCCTAGCTTTCTGACTGTGGATCCCAGCGTTGCCCTACCATTCCCCTGCGGATTTCTCAATCCTGGCACACCCCAAAAAATCTTTTCTAGAAGACTGAAGTACTAAGCACTGAAAACTGCATTACACTTCGCATTTGGTGTTCCTTTTGGGGACTGAGGGTACCAGCCAGACTCCTGCCTGCCCCAGATCCACAAGGCTGGACCTCTGGGTCCCTGAACCTGAAAAAGGAATTACCGCTCTCAGCAGTAATCCAGGTTTCTTTGGGAGCTGACTGACAGAATTTACTGGGTGACTTTGCATGGTGAGGAGTAGCTGTGCTCAAAGCCTACATCTTCAGTGTTGAGCATCCTGCTAATGCTGACTTTTATCTTCTTTTTGTAGGAATCCTTGGAAGATCAAATCATCCAGGTAATCCTGTTCGGGAGACTCTTGATCATGCTAGAACTATGAGGAAGAACAATTCCTCCCATTTTGTAAGTGCCAGCCCTTTACTGACACGTCACTTGTAGGTCATAAAAAGATATTCCCTCAGCAGAAATAAAAACCAAAAATTATTTAAAAATGATTCCTCAAGCACTAAAGCTAGTTTTTATTTACTCACATTTCACATTAAGCATTATGGGTTCCCATTTTCTTGAACTCAATTTGTCAGTTGATTTTGTTTTGACTTCCTATTATTATATGTCAGAAGAAATAAATAGTTTTGATCAACCCCAAATCAAACCCTTTCATCTGTTTACTTCTGCAAAGATTCAAAATGCTTTCATTTTTTTCAGATTATTTTTAAATTTGAAATTGGGAGTGAAAATGTAAAACACTGGGGTTTTCAACTGAAGTCTCATTCCTCTGTTTCTGTGTGCTACATACTTCTGCCATATGCTGCAGAGAAAGGAGGATTTCTTTAAGCTCTAATACAGAATCCAAGAAGAAAGAGGTTTTTTATAGATCTGATCTTTGAAAAGATTAAATTTCCTCTCACTGACTTGCAAATTTGCCCCTACAGGCAATGCTGTCTGTCCCTGATGAACGCTCAGAACCTCTCAGCTACTTTCTGTTTTCCTACAGATATTGCAATCTTGATTAACAGACTCATCTTTTATTTTCTCATCTAGGGCAAATTTATCTGAATTCACTTTGGTAGCACAGGCAAGCTGCCTGGGGTTAACACTGAGAATTGTAAGTAAGCACATAATTCTTTATATTAATTTTGCTTTGGATTTTTTCTTGTGTTGAATGGACCCTATTCCAATTACATCAGAGACGTGCAAATCTGAAATGAATTCTGTTAACTTGAGGGATCTGCACTGCTGTAAATGGAACCAAAATCTGCCCCTATTTCCACAGTGAAGTTGTGTGCTTTAGATGATGACAAATTTATGTCTTCTTTCTTTAGTTGCCTATGAGACTCTGTGAACACATAAATGGCACAATGCCTCCCCCAAAAGCTGTATACTTTTCATTCTACAATTATATTGCAACCATTACTCACATTCATCAGTACAACACTATAATTATCTTGCAACCAAGACCCTAAAAATAGCTATCCAGGGAAGGTGCATTGTTCTTTGTTTGCACACGTGCATTCAAGACTAAATTGAGAACCACAAATCCCAGCTCTCAAGGTAAAAAGACCCCACCATGTTTCCTGACTAAAGCCCTTTAACTTCTAGAAAAAGGGGAGAGGAAACATATGGACTGGTTATTCTTTAATGTGGGATTGTCTGCATCCCTCCTACTTTCAACTTATCCCAGATTTGCATCACACCCAGAGACCATATGTTGGATTTGCCTCTCTGGACAGCGAGCCAAGGCAAGTTCAGGTTGTTTACTGGCAGGCTGGAGCTTCTTCCAGCCTGGCCCAGAGAGCAAGGGCATGGACAGACCTTCACTGTGCCAGCAGCAGCATTGGTGCAAGGTCCTTCTGCACCCTCGCTGGAGCTCTGCTGGCAGATGGGATTGTATGAGTGCTCCCTGAAGTCACTTGGACTAACTAAAATTGACAATAAAGGTGGTTTGAGTCAACCCAAATTTGTCTGAAGAACTCACAGGATGCCATTTGCCAGCAGAGCTATCTGGACAGAAAACTTCACCTGAAAGGCGAAGATGAAAAATGCCCAGCCAGGACTGCCAGCTGGTGGTTTGGTATAGCTGAATGAACTGATACAGTGAGGTCTAGAGGAGGATGTTTTTTGTGGAGACCAGAAGCCAAACTAAGCATGTTAGTGTCTGACAGAAGGTATGGACAGAGTGATTACAGGGTACAAAACATCTTTTCCAGAGCTCTTCTCAGAAAGAAAGGGCAGTATAAGGACATGTTTCACAGGTCAGTCTTACAAACTATGCACTGGCAATTCAGAGGATGCTTAGAAGTACGATGAGATACTCTGGAGATCTGTTCCTGAACACGGCAATGACATTACTGGACAAATGATGGCAAGTGATGGCATCTTTTGTCTCCATTTCACTAGCTGCCAGCATAGCTGCACTAAAATCTGTGCCAGTGGGAATGTGGTGAAGCACAAAAACATGCTTTGAGAGCATCACTGAAGGGTACTGTGGTTCTTGCTGCACTCACAGGCCTTCCGGAAGACATTGGTGAAATGCTGATTTCACTGATACCAAAATCAAAATTCTCACTGACATCCATAGGACCATGATTCTTCAATCTCTGGCTGCTACCTACACCTGGATGTGTTCCTCTCTGTGTTCCAGGTCTGGAGAACTCAGGTGTCATATCCCAGAAAGTAGCTAAGAGATATTACCATGATCCTCTCCAAGAAGAAAATCAAACTTACTGGTATGGTACTTTGTGTGTGTTATTCACTCCCTTTAATGCACACATCCCTTCTTGATCCTCTGTTTCTAGAATAACATCAGTTCTACTCACCAGAACTGTATTTGGTTAGATATTAAAACAGGTTCTCTGCAGTGGGGGGTTGTTATTAATTATCTGGGAGGAAGAGGATTGCAGGCAACTTTTCCTTAGGCAGGCCAGTGTGAGAAAAGCAAGCTGTCTTCCCTTATCTTGATCAATACATGGTGAGGTCCTGCTTGATCTGGCAGGGCTGCCACTAAGGTAAAAACGATCATTTTCAAACTGAAGTGTTGAGCTGCTTCACGTCAATTGCTTATGTCTCCTCAGGACAGGAAAGACAGCCAGGACAAGTTTTTCAATACTGTTGAAAAGGTTTGGGTGTTCAATCCCATTTACTTTGACGCAGCTGCTATATCAAAATCTCCTAGGTAGCCTAAGCAACTCATCCCACAAAAGGCTTTTTGCTTAAGTGATACACTCAAAACATGCTTAGGAATTGAAACCTAGAAGAACCCTCAGTCTCCAGTCAAAAAGCTCAAATTATGCCTTGATTGTACTGATGGCAACTGGTGTAATCACCTCTTAGTCTGGCTCTTGCTGCAGAAGCTGCTTCTTGTGCCCAGTCCTAATCATTACTCCTGGGTGCATCAAGGTGTGATCACAGCAGACAACATGGATGATGGAGAAGAGTCACTTCTCACTAATGTAAGTCTGGAGAAACATCAGTGAAATTGAAAAATACAGCAAACAGGACGCTGCCCCTGCCCCGCCCCCCCCCCGCCCGCCTAAGTTTCCCCTAGGAATAAAATTCAGCTTTTTCAACCTGAGGATAAATAAACTGCCGAAAGAGCAGCTAGGGATAGCCTAAAGATTTGTTCAATTGTCTGTGAGCTGCAGCCTGAATGTGAAAGATCTGCTCCAGAGCAAATGAGCTTGACGTAGGAGTTTCTGGTTAACATTCAATGGCCTGGGGTTTGCAGGACTTCAAACGAGCTAGTTATAGGGTTTGTTTGAAGCCTGAAAACTGACAGATCTGAAAGCTGTGGCAGAGACCATGGGTTAAAACCTGCTCATCTCGCATATATATGTAATCTCAAGGAGCAGCTTTTGTAAGAGAAAGACTTGACCCTTTGTCTGGTTTTGACACACTTTTTCGTTTTTAATATCATTTTGAAGAGTATCTGTTACTGAAAAGAGCTTATTGGGAATATCTGCTGGCTCCTGAGACTATTATTATAAGCAGGACTTGAGCTACAGAGAGATCAAACAGTCTCCAGCTGCTGAACTTACAGTGCCCTTTCTAGCAGCTGTTGGTATTTTACAGCTTCCAGGATTTGTACATTGCAAACAAGCCTTTTGTACGAAGCAGATATGATTTTCATAGCCCCTAAGACAGGCAGTCCCAAATCATGGCGGACGAGTAACTCACTGCACGATTCTCTGGCGTGCTCCAAGTCCTGCGCTCTCCCTTCTCGGGATGAATGTGGGAGCAAAGCACCACGTTCCCAGCAGAGCTACGCTCCCTCCCTGTCCGTGCCAGCTGAGATGGCGGATAACTGTTATATGGGGATGTTGTGGCTCAGGTCCTGCTGATTTTAAAAAGTATGGTGAAGAGTGGAATGAGCTGATATCACAGATGACACGTTGCATTTTGCTCATGGTATCAGAGACAGAACAACTGCTGTCAAAGCACATGGTTCTTAGGTAGCATAAATCAGTATAGGGAAGAAAAGCAGAGTGCTGGTTTATAGCAACATTAAGTTACTCTCTCCCATGCTAGTCTGAAGGGACCTGGCTGGTCAAATTTCAATGGGCTGGAAAATTATTTTAGGTGTTTAGCACTATGGGCTGCCTTCCAGCTTATGGTGCAGATTGAGAATTCCCTTGTGTGGGTCTGTCCCCCTTCTGCCAGGTGGCCTTTGATGTCCTGGGCTCCAGTCCAGAAGAGAGGATCTGTGTTTACAAGCTGACTAGGGGTATCATGCACTTGGGCACTATGAAATTCAAGCAGAAGCCAAGAGAGGAGCAGGCAGAGGTGGAGAACACGGAGGTAGGTTGAGATCTTACGCATGGTCACAGCAAACCAGGACAAAACCAGCATGCTAACAGCTCAGCCAGTTTGTTAAGATTGAAAAGGCTGCTAAAACCAGACTCTTGTTTCCAAGGAATATAGAATGACCTTAAACAACACACTGATTTTATTATTTTTTTTTTTTTTTTAATGAACAGATGTGCTATTGAGAGTCAGAGCTGGCATTCACAGCTGCCACAGGGCAGCAGGCCTAGCCAGATGGCTGAGCTGTCAGCTAAGGACTTGATCCTTCTTTGTTGAACAGCTCTTGCTTTGCAGGTGTTTTCGAAGCCATGGTGGAGCAAAAAGGCACAAACCTCCCAGAGCATTCAGGAGCCCACATACCTTGTTTGAGGTGTGTATTATTGCCTCCTCTCCAGCCAGCCAGCTCTGCTGAATGGTACGTGTGTGAAGGAAGGGATGAAGCTGAGACTGGCCTCCCTTCTGTCCTTCCCAGTGAGCTCCCAGCAGGGCCTGAAAGCAGAGCCTGTAAGCATTTTCCTGAGTATGCAGCAAGGGAATGGGGACAATGAATGATTTTCCTCCTGTTACTCAGATTAACATGTTAATCTTCCCTCTAGTAGTGGCTGACAAAGCTACTCAGCTCATGGGTCTGAAGTCTGGAGAGCTCCAGAGGAGGTATCACCCCGTCCAGGGTGAAAGCAGGGAACAAGCTGGAGCAGAAAGACACCCTCTCAGCACTATAGTGCCAGAACTAGGGATTTGGGCAGCACAGCATGTTCCCCAAGGCCACTGATGGCCAGTGAAGGCTGATGTTACAACAACCATCTGGGCAAATCACCCAACTTCCTCAAGCCCAAGGGAGGCAAAGGCAATGGGGGAGAAGCTCACTTTGAGCACGGCGGTGTATTACCTTGGCACGGTAAGTGCAGACCAGGGCTGTTCCTGCCATACCCCTGTCTCTAAACCTCAGGAAGCTGGAACACACACTTCGAGAGGTCAGACATGAGATCAAGACTTAGAGGCCAAGCCCTCCACATGAACAGCTCACGTTAAACTTCCACAGGCGTTGGAATGGGCTGCCCAGGGAGGTGGTGGAGTCCCCATCCCTGGAGGTGTTCAAGAGTAGGGTCGATTTGGAGCTTAAGGATATGCTGTAGGTGGGAACTGTGCTAGGAGAACGGTTGGACTAGATGATCTCCAGGGTCCTTTCCAACCTAGATGATTCTGTGATTCTGTGATATGTACAAAAGTACTTTGCTGGTGCAAATTAATGTGTCTCTGTTGCATTAAAGAAGTACTGCAGCTCAGAAATACTTTCCAGTAACAATTAACTGAAAACACTGATTGTGCAAATGTCTGACCAACAATGCAACAGTCAAGCATTTTAACGTACAAAGAGCAGCAAGGCTGTTTCATGACTCTTCAGCATGTTGCCACTGGCCTTGATTAAAAATATAATCCTTATAGATATTCTGAAAAGGAGCAAACCCCAAAAAACTCAAGCCAAGGCTTGTTTCTAGTAACACAGAGCTGTAGGAAAGCTACCCAAAAGGCACATCAGCCAAAGGATTAAATTAATTTTTGCTTCTGTTGCTTACATGTTGCTGGAAGAGCCAGAGTCCTGCAGTTCGCTGCAGCTTGTCTAGCCTTTCCTGGTGTATGTGACTTGCCTCTCTGCTGTGTTGTCAAGCAGCCATGCTAATGCTTAGCAGCAGGAACAGTATTTAAGCATATTATCGAACTCCACCAGTTATTCATATACTCCACTGCACAGACATACTGACAGAACATGATCAGAGCATGAATCACAAGCCCTTTGCTCTATCTTTTTTATACTCAGCAACTATTTTCTTTCTTTGCTACCAAGCAGGTTTTTGAAAGTGACATTTGACTGTGCCAAAATATGTTCTGATTGTGCTTGGTTATACCAGTCTATAAGCCACATTGTCCCCTCTGTCAGCATATCAAAGTATGAGCCTAAAAGGTAAAAATATAATCACTCCACAACATCCTTTCCTTTGGCAGCCCTGCAGAATCATTTAGTCAGGGCAAATGGGCTTTCCATGGTAAGGGCCGAGACTCTAGGGAGTGCATTAATGCTATTCCCATGCCAATGTTAACTCGCTTCCTTTCCCTGTACCCACAGAGGGTTTTTCCCTCTCTGCACAGGTTAACAGTCAGAAACCTGCTTTCTCATGCACTGCTCCTGGGCTGTTCTCTCGCTGTGGCTGAACTGGTCATGCCTCTTCTCCCCTGCTCCTTTTCAGGTGTGACACAGTATCAGAGGGTGGCTACAGAAGAAGGAGGATCCCCTGAATGAAGCAGTGGTGGGCTCGATCCAGAAATCCAGCTCTGGGTCCTCTTTAAAAGAGGAGGAGGCTGCAGGTAGGGTGAACATTGTGCCGTACAATCAATACTGTCAGCTCAATGTGTCGGCAAACAAATGTTGTTGGTTCTGGTGCCCAGTGCTCCCGCATCACTCTGTTGTGGAAAGGATTAAGCCTGTCATTGTAACGCACTCTTCGTCCAAGTATCTGCCTGTGTCTGCCTCTGCATACTTCTCTTCGGTGCTGAAAGACAATCTAGCTCTGTCCTTGAAAATTCTGCCCCTCCAGCGCTGAGAGAGGCAGACGGTACACAGCACATTCACGTCGCTCAGCGAAGGCAGTACCAAGCACTGCTGCAGAAACATGCTTGCACAGATGGAGGTGTGAGTGCGGTCCCAGCTTAATGACAGGCTACAAAATCCCCTCCTGGCAGTCAGTGGCCTTCTGCTGCCCAGACAAATGTCAGGTTTCTATCAACCAGAAAAACTTGCTGCCTACTAGGATTGTCATCAGCCCAGCCCAGGACTCTGCAGTTGAAAGGTGAACAGGAAAAGGTTTAGAAAACTGCTTTTCAGATTTTGAGCTATCAAACAGGCAGGGTCGGACCTCATTTCTACTACATTTCTGCATATGCAACTCCATCTCAGCCTACACTGAACTGGTAAAGCAGCATCAGTGTAAGAGAGAGGAGACTGACCTAGAGCGCAGAAGATCCTGTATGCCAATATAATGTGCGTGCAGCTTCTCTTCTTTCCTAAGGAATATATTCACTTCTGGTTTGAGGATTTCTTTAGAGTAGTAAACAATGAATGAACAATCTCCTTACCAAGGCAGAATGCAGGTAAAGTGATGGATATCTTTATTTGGTTAGTAGTTTATCCAGACAGCACTGAACTGCTAACTTAAGTCATTTAAGACAGATTTATGTTGGAGGCTACAGTACACTGCTTCAGTGTGACTCCTTTTCAAAAGCATTTCTCACAGATTCTGTGCAATAACATTGATTTTAGCTGGTGGCAGCAAGAGGCAGGAAAGAGGGTCCTCTTTTGTGACTGCCTCCAACTTCTACAAGGTAAGCAATCATCCGTGCCTTTATATTTAAATTGCCATCAATGCCTTTGTATTCCAGCAGCAGCTCTGCCTCCCTGCTTTATCTTCAACCCTGCCTAAGGCTGGCTAATGTCATTACCCTGATTTTACCAGTGCAGAACTAAAAGAAACTTTGGCATCTAGTGTCACTGGTGTCATTTAAAATGCCCTTGGGCATCTGGGACATCCACAAGGGGCAAAAAGAAACAAGAGGGCTGAGAAGAGACCTGTGCTCTTCTGGAGCAGTGGCTGGTGATACATGAATGCATCTAAAATGTCGCTATGTTGAGGCAACTGAAAGCCTTCCAAGGACTTGCAGGGTCACACGTATATGGCAGAGCAGGGAATCACAACCCAGTCTCCTGGGATGCAGGCCAGCACCATACCTTTCTGAGAGCGGTGTCACAGTACTTACACTGGCTGTCACCAGTACTAGAAATAGGACAAGGAAGGTCTAAAGAAGCCTGTGAGTATTTTAGCTGAAAAGCCACAAATGAAGAGAGGAAATACATTACGGGGAAAAGTCTTGTGTTACTAGAATTCGAATTCAATCTAGTCCTTTCAGACACCCTTGGTTGGTTTTATTATGCACCGTGCTGCCATTTCACCCACTCTGATCCCTGACAGCCATGCAGGAGTTTTCACAGAAGCCTAAATGAGGTTCCTGTGTGCTGCCTCTTGGCTGTAGCACACTTCTGTCTCTTGTGGCTGGTCCACCCAGCAAATAAATGCCAACTGCTGTTATCAGTGCAGGGAGCTATTCCTCCAGGCTTGCTGGTGGAGAGCAGGACTTTCATTGTTAACTCTTCAGAGGGTAATCCCTGAAGGAATGGTTATATAACAACTACAAGCCCGAATCATGAAACAACATTTACCTAAAATTGTTTCAGGTTCACACCATGCCCAAAGTTGCTTCCATGCATGTAAGCTTGCTCCCCTGGGCCATGCAGGACCAGGCTCACTTTCTACATTGTTGTGTGTGTGGGTTTTTTGTGTGTTTGTTTGCTTCCAGCTGTGAAATGCAAATGACTTAATAAACCAGAAGGTTTTCTCTCTCCAGCTGTGGTAACTCCTGTTAGTTTTTTTTTTCTCCATTCCGCTTTGCTTCATTCCAGGAGCCACTGAACTAGCTGATGACCACTTTGCACAGCACATCCCCGCATTTCATCCACTGCATTGTTCCGAATGAATTCAAACAGTCTGGTAAAGCGATCCTCGGCCAAAGCCACACAGTGCCTTCAGCACAAGCTGTGGCTGCCTGAACAGCAGATCTTTATTCAGGAATGAAAGATGTTGGGCCATCACTTCACAGACTACCTTGCACCCTTTCAAGGGAATGTTAGTCTGGGAGACGCTTCCAAGCGCCAGGGTTAGAGCCAGGGTGTCTGACAAACCTCTCATTTCATGAGAGAAGCACAAAGAATTAGGAAATACACAACCTGGAACCAGACAAATTGGCACCATTATTTATTAGGCTGCATTGCCTCCTGCAACCCTTTTTTTGCAGGAACAGCCACAGAAACTGCATTGCAGAGGGGAAGAGCAACATAAGTTTTCACCTATGATATATAATGAAGTGGAAGGGCAAGTAACGGAGAGCAGTGAACAGCAAACAAATCTGCTGTGAACAGGCGGGTACTCCTGTTGTTGGAATTCCAACACTACCAGTGAATGCACAGCTTCCACTCTCAGCTGGCGGAGGTCTGCATCCCGTGCAGCGATCCTGTCCATGGGAAATCAGAGGGAGTGGGTACAAATGCCCACCTCTAATGCTTCTGCATCCCCCTCCAAGAGCTTCCACATTGCACAGATGGGTAGAAACATCCACAAGCTTCCCTACCACCAGGATTTCAGTGCTGTGCCTGGGGGGGCTAAACCAGAGAAGATCTTAAGCAGTGATCAGCCTTTCTGCACTGGCACTAACTGTAGCTCTTACATCATTATACCCATCTTTCTCATTTTAGATACCAAAGCCTGAATCCCAGCATAGTCCCTCCAGGGTCTGTAGACAATAAGGTGGCATCAGAGTTGCTGCTTGGCTCTACTGGGAAAAGGAGTACAGACTTGCTATAGCAAGGTACTATTTACTCCTACTAAATTGAGCTAAATAAATTGATGGCAGTTATGACTCAGCATGCCTTTGGTGTAGATATAGCTGCAGAGTTTCTACAGCAACCCGTTTCCTCATGCATATAATGTTCTCTCTTACACATGCTCCCAAAACTGACTTATAATCAGACAGTACAGTTAATATAATGCAAATGAAGTGCACCTTCAGCTATGTGATAAATCTCACTTGCTCTTTACTATTCCTTAGTCAGGCAAAAGTCCTACTAACTGATCATTTATCCAGTTTAAGTCTGGAAAGGAAAATGGAGAAAGACTGTTGTAGCTGTCTAATATTAGCAGCATATATCATTAATTTTGCACATATGTTTTTGTCATAACATAATGAAAGTAGCTATTGTAACAGCCACGCAAAAGGGAGCATTCTGTTCTTTGCATGAACCTAAAATCTGCATTTCCCAACTTTTATAATAATTACACAATATTCATTACTCCTCCAGCCTATTCTATGCTTAAATGTCAACATATGGATGGAAGTTAAAGTGGGCCAGACACTGCCCCGATCTTATTTCTAAAGCCAACAGCAATAAGATTACTGCTATTATTTTATCTTTGTCACTGAAACAACTTATGAGTGTTTCCTGTCATAGGAGAGCACAAGGTATATTTGGGTTTCATCGAGGAAAATACTTGCACCCCTGCTTTACTATATGTCACTTAGCTAGATCTTACAATGATCCTAGTGTATTTTTTATAGCTAGACACCTTGGGCACGGAAGAGGCTGAAGACCTCTGTGTAAATCCATGCTAAAGGTGAATGGAGCCCAATTCTAAATATTAGTCTTCCATTCCCATAACCTCCCCAAACTTTCTATTTTTTGTACATGTAAACAGAGAATCAGACAAGATCACAATGGGATAAAATTAACATGTAAAGACCAAACACATAGAATATCCTAATTTCTAGGTGCTAATACATGGCACGTCCAGAGTTTCATAGTCCCAAAGGTGACCTAGAACTCCAGGTTCTAAGAGTCTCCTGTGTCCCAACATATTTTTCTGTGCTGGGATCCTGGCCACTCTGGAAGACATGAGAGATGAACCTCTGGCAAAGTTCATGATCATGCTGTAATGTCATGCTCGTGGCTTCCTGATGAGGATTGAGTACAAAAAGATGCTGGAAAGAAGGTATCCTTGGGGAGAAAAAAAATCCAAGGCAGCATTAATGTAATTAATTTACTAGCTGTAAAGCAATATTGCAGCTAGACAGCTGGGTAGCTCTGTTACCTCCTGTGCATCCACTCCAAAGACCAACAGCTGGAGGAGCTCTGTAATCTGGTAGTGAGCATTATCCCTGTCAAGAAATCCGAGCTCACATGGTGATGCTGTGAGTCTCCTGGAACTCAACCACAACACATACGTTTATGAGTCACAAGATTCTGGTTTCGATCTGTGCGCTTTTTCTGTCACTGCCTATGGTATCTGTGCCTGCAGGATAGAGGAGAGGAAAGACAGGAGGCAAAAACCACCCTTTCATTTAGCTTCAAGTTTATTTGTACATTCATACAAATATTTTTATTTGTATATTTCTAGCAGTATTTGTTTCTTCTAGTGCATGAAAGCTTCAATTTCTACTTCCACAGTAGCATTTTTAAACCAAATTCAATTCTGCTGTCCTTTTTCCTACCTCAGCAAACTGCTATGACCTTGCATGCCAAAAAATCATGGGCCATCGAGGTCTACCCCATTTGACTGAGATCACATACTGACTCCAGCATTCCGTGTGACCGCTTTGTGTCCCACGATGTACATCGCCTGGAAAGAGCTGTTCCTAAGCCCCACATGTTCTGTTTGCCACAGGCGAGGCCTGATGGCAATTCAGAGGAATGTCCAGAAGCTTCTGCAGCTGCTTTTCTAGGGAGGTGGAATTTGTACATTAGGGTGAGGAAAATACTCTGAGGATTGTCCTGTTCTGCAGAATTAAACACTGGCAATTACAGGCACTGAGAATCTTGGGATGGCTGCACAGGGAAGATAAGGGCTGGGAGAAAAAATAACAGCCCTGTTCACTTAAGTAAAGACACTGAGAAAGCTAGTGACTTCCTTGTTAATTATTAATATGGCAAGGGGCCTGAATGATTTCTTTCCAAATCAATGCCAGAAAAGTTAGTAAATGGAGAAAGCCCTGAAATCTGAGTCTAAGTTTGCTACCTCCAGGGAGTAGAAAGAGAGTGTCTTAGAAATTCAAGACCTGGACTTCCCACTTCTCAAAACAGCATAGAGAGAAGTGGTGAGGTTATGAGCATGGGAATACAAGATTTCACTATTCATTAACATTTAAAAGCTGTAACAAAGCTGCTGATTGACTTCTCTTAAGCAGGACCACATTGTCAATGTGAAGGGGCAGTTCCAGCTCAGACTTTCCTCACTTAGTCTCAGGATGGATAATTCAGTTCGTTTCTTGGTAAAAGGAAAGAAATTGTTGACCAAGATACTCAAGCTTAAGTGAAACAAAACTATGTTAAAGCCAATTTTCCACATATAGGTGAAACAAAATCTGTCTTTTTACCTGGGGACACACCTTCCCAACTCCAGTGCAAACCAAATGAACTTCCATAACCTTAGAAAGAAAGAGCTTTCAAAGGGTTCTGGTCCCATTTGGACTGATAAGAATCTAGATCATTATAAGAATCATCCTGCATTTCTATCAGTTCAGAATCTGGAATACAGTCCTGATTTCTATGCTGGCACCATAACAACCTTTTCTAGGAGTTGTATTACTCACACTATAGATATGAAACCCTCTGCACTAAACAGGCATTTCAGGAAACACCAGGCCTCCCACTGGTATGCAAAAAATAGTAGGATCTGATAATAAAATGACCACCTCAGGGCTTTCAGGGACCATTATAATAGAAAAGGCTTGTTTTGGGAACCTCATTAGTTGAACTCCTCACTTCCAGGTGAAGCTGTTGCTGAATGTGGCCAAGCAGGAAGAGGAAATGTAACTGAAGGAACTGGAGCTGAGAAGCATCATGTCAAAGACTCGGGAGCTCACAGAACATGCAAAAGAGCAGAGGAGCAGCCAGCCACCCTCAGCCAGGAGAAGAACGGCCTCCGTGTCCAGCTGCAGGCCGAGTGGTATCAATAGGGGATGGCTAAAGGTTGAGTAGTTATCATTTCGGCAGGGCATCGGCTTTCTCAAATGACTCAGAAGAGGCTCCTTTTCAGAATATGGAAAGAATAAAGAGCATATGGGGATGATGCATGAGATTCACAGACAGCCTGACAGTATCCTAAATAAAGTTAAATCCTTAGATGACAGAGGAGACTGGGAGGCCTCATGGCTAAAGCAAAGGAGCTGTTGGCACAAGTCCTGAGTTCTCTTCCTGGTCAAACACTGATCCTCAGCATGATCTACAGCAAGTCAGGGTGGCATCTTTCTAAAATGCAAACTCTTCTTTAAGGATCTGTGTGTATACAAACAGATTTTTTCAACACTTAACTTTTAGAAGCTATGGCCTGAGTCATGGAGATTCAGATCAACCATAACAACAGGTATGTTAAAGGAATCTTAAACTCTGCAGAAGAGGCAAAATCTTGCATTTCTTGCAAATGAAGGTTTGCTGCTGTAGGAGGCAGTAGTTGTAGCAGCCTTTCATAGGATGAACACTGGCTTCCCACCCCTTCATTAGGAACAATGCTGAGGAATGCCTGGCCCCAGTGATGAAATCAAAGATGGACCTACTGAGCCAGATTCTGGATATGAGGAGCTGACACGAGTGCCAGCAAGCAGATGCTGGAGGATTAGCTCAGTGATTTGAAATGTGACTAGGAAGGGCTTGAGACCACCTTGGCTAAAACAGAAGGAAAAGCAGGTATGAAGCATGAGAGAGAATTTTTTTTTGGCCTTATTCTTCAAGGAAATGAACAACAACCATTACAGCTTCTTCAGACAGCACCCTTTGGGATGTTCAGATTCATTCAGCTCATCTCGCCCAGAGTTTCTTATTGTCTTCCAGTATCTTATATAGCCTGGGATAGATTTAATTCTACATTTCACCTTTCTATGCCATAATAATAGTCATTTCACAGCAATTTCTAGGGATCCCTCTACCTAAAGACACCTGCATCTCCTCTACATTTTTTATTAATTATACTCACTTTTACATGGCAATCCTGGTAGGCCTCTACTTATAAAATGCCCCCCTCCACAGCCATTGTACTCCTTTCCACCTAGCTTTGGGGAATACTTCTCCCTCTCCTGCACCTGAACTGTTTTTTATTTAATGTAATTGGAGAAGTTTTAAATCTGTACTGTAGCAGCCATGTGGCTGTCTGCTGCTTCTTCTGAAGTCAGTGTTAACATCCACAGGATGTTAAACTCACAGATGCCTCATATGCCTCAGAATTTATTAACTGAATCTCAGATTCCTTCTAAAGAAATACAAGGTTCCAGTGACATTTTGTCCTGATGCTGCTAACGGCTTGTGTGATCCACAAAACCTGTGTGATGTTTCCTTTCCTGTCTGCAGGCATTAGACCACAGAATTCGAACTCTGACTTCAGATCTCTCTGCTCTGAATGACTCAGTCACTAAATTCCAAAAGGAGAAAAGGGCTTTGGAGGAAGTTCATCAGGCAGAAATAACTGCTCCATTTTTCTTTACTCTCTCCCATTCTCATTCTCCCAGTCTAGGGAAAGGAAAAAAAAACATTGTCTGCTTGCTTAATTACTGCGAGACTAGTGTGCTGCACAAACAGGAAGGCAGCCGTGTTTTTCTAGGTATTAACTCATGGCAGCACAGTGAAGTGTTGCCAATTTTTGCCACTGCCCAAAGGAGCTATGTGAATTGCTGAGGGCAAGCAGGATTCTTCTGTAAGAGTCAGTGCTGGACCGAGTTCCTGTGGGCCTATTGAAAATGCACACACAAAACTCATACTGCTTTCAGGAAGCACCACAGATGAATCTATTCTTTGGGGTTTCAGTCTGTTGCCAGGGCAGCGTAGCTAGTTTCTCATTGAACTCTGTGCACTAGTCTTGGTCTCTTCCTTCCTAGAAAACTGCAAGGTGAGGAGAATAAGGTGAGACACCTGCCCAAGAACAACATCAAACCCCCCACTCAGATGCATGAGGTGAGGTGCAGCTGTTATGGTCTATATTTTAGATGACCCTCTTTAGTATGTTTTTGACATCCTGGGCCCTTCTGATAAACACCACCTATATGTTGTTAGAAAGTTTTTTTACACTGATTACACTTTTTTCAACTAGCTGGAGGACAACTGGGAACAAGAAAAGAAGATCCATGGCAAGGTGGAAAAGGCTCATCATAAAGTGACCTCAGAACGACAATTGCTAATCTCAGTGAGATGAAATGAGCCAAACCTGGAAGGTGTTGTAAGGAAGTAAGTGTCAATTGTAACAGAACTTGCCAGGGTACAGGATCCTACTGGGTGCAGTTGTGCTATGTCATAGCTGTGACAGGATTAGTTACACCTGAAAAGTCACTGGGAAAATCCAGTCATACCCTGATCTCTTCAGTATTAACCTAATTACAAGTATAGTTCAGTAGTTCAGGCAAGCAGAATCAAAAATACAGGATTTTGTTTCCTAAGTCTTTCTCTGACTCATTGTCTGATATTTGTAATTCATCTTCCACACTCACCCACATATAAAATGTGTATTATCACTGGGAAGTTATGAGGCTTAAATGATTCATGTTTATGTAAGGCCTTAGGATCCTCAGATAAAAACTGTTTTAGAAATGCAAAATATTATCACAAATTAGAACTTTATTTTAGTATAACTATTGACTACTTTAGTGATGGGTCTGCCAGCACTTCTCTGACAAACCTCCCCTTAGAAATTAACTTCCCAGAATACAAATATCCAAACCACTAATTTACCTAGTTAAAGAGCTAAGTAGCTAAGGCAGTGTGTACAATCATTAATAAATACTGGCAAGCTTTGCTAATTCAAATTCTAACACAGCGCTCCACAGGGAGTACAAGATACTTGTGCTGCAGAGCAAGGCCACTGGGATGCTTAAGTGACAGAAGAAAAATTAAGTGCTGGTGTTAGTCTTTCAGAGCTGCAAACAGACGACTCAACTTCCTGGCCTGCTTGTGCCTTGTGCAGACTAGTTAATGATGGGGTAAGGAGGAGCTTCAACAAAGGAAAAAGAGACTTAAGTGCCCTGCCAGTCCCACTAAGGAGGCAGGACACAAGATCTCAACCCACTTTCAAAAAAAGATTAACCTGTTCACTACAGAACAGAAACATTTATTTGGCTTAACTCATTTGCTGTAACAGCCTACCTTTTCTTACCCCACAGCAGCCTGTTTGCACAGCTTTTGTCTTTTTGGTAAGACTGAATTGGCATAAAAGATAAATACAGACCTTTTAAACATAACCTGTTAACATGGAGTCAGGAGCCTACCACTCTTTAAACCCTTAACAGAACCAGCTGAGATCTAGTATTTATTTTTCCCCAGGTAGATTTTGACTTCTTTTCTACAGTAGGTTCTGACTCCTTGTCTACGAGCTTGTGAACTTCCTCAGATCGGAAATATTTGCCTTTTTAGCTTCCAGTGAATCAATAGTTCAACCAGCTTTGAGATACAGCTTGTTTTGTATATTATCTGCTCACTAAACATCACTTTCTTTGAAGTCTGGGGAACTGTATGCTCACTGCATATCTCCATGGTGCTGTGGTCAGAAGAAAGGCGATGTGCTGCAGGGACCTCCTCTTCTGCTTGCAGGCAGCCGGCAAAGACGGTTGATAGACCTTTTCATCCACATTAATGCTAAAGGCTCCTGCAAGGCACTCTCCCCTTCACTGTGAAAGGAAAGGTGGTAAATAAAAACAGAAATGAGGCCACAGCTCACAGGATGCACAGTGTTACCATTCTGAATTGAAATGTTTCTTTCATCCAACTATTTCAGTGCCCAAATATATAACTAAAAAGCCAGCATTTCAACAACAAAAAAAACCCCACAAACCTAGATTGCAGCTATTTCTACAAACAAGCCTCTATTTCCCTCAAGTAACCAAATCAGGTGAATGACATTCCTGAAGGCCAAATTCCAACAGATACAGGAAGCTAACCATGCTGCAGATAACATCAGTTGCCTACTGAGACACCTGGCCAGGTATTTCCTGCCTTGTTGGCTCAGTATTCCCTCCCAGCTGTAGATCTCTCCCAGGAAACAAAATTCAGTAGAGCTGACAAATGTATAGATGAGAGAATGAAGAAATTAAGATTCTTGTTTGTATTTCCACAGATTTCTCTCACATCCCTTGCTCATAGACACTGCTGTGCTTGTGTGTGCCCTCCAGGCCCACGTATGCAAGAGTTGGAAGACCTGGAAGTTGAGCATGCTGTAAGAACACAGGTAAGGAGGAAAAAACTCCTCAAGGGAGTGATTACACCTCTGAAAAGACCTGACGAAATTAAACTACTAAAAAAACCCAAAATTCCTGAGGAAAGAGTAATCAGATGGACAACAATCTTGAACTCTAGTTTCAGCCTCCAGACTCACCGTTAGAAACTGCACATGCTACTCCTTTCCCAGAAACCTCTGAAGCAGACAGTTACTGACAAGGCAGTCCCTACAGAGCAAGAGAGTAGCAGGTCAGGAAAAATGGGCATTTCTCTGTCCTGTGCTTCAGCTGTCAAACCACTCCACCCACTTTTTAGAGTTCTGTAGTGATGGATTGATCTACTCTAATAAATCTTACGTAAGTTGCCAGGATGTGGTTGTTAAATACATAATCAGATTCATTAACAATGGAAAAGCCTGAAGATAATTCAGTTCCCAAAAGGTTATATTTTAATAATGCTCTGAACACTTTCTGATGACTAATACAAATCGATAGCATCAATAATAAGTAACATTTCCATATCAATTCACTCTAGAAATGCTAGCTAATTAATTCTCAACCGTACCAGCAGATAGGTCAGTGTTGTTGAACACCTTGCACAGGTGGGAATACAGAGGTAAAGGAACTTGTCCAGTGGCATTGGGGAATTCTTGTCCCCTCTCTGATTATGCCTCACACTTGCTGCCGTTGTTTCCAAAATGGTTATACTTCTAAGTATACACAGGCTCTTTGGCATGAAATAAGAATTTCTTCCCCTCTTTCCCACTAGGTGGGGAAACAAAGATTGCCTGGAAGAAGCTGGTGTTGCAACAACTGCTCAGGTCAGACACCTTCCCAGCATCTGAGCATCTTGTCTCATTCCTAGGAGGATGAGAAACATCACTTGGACTCTCCAAAGGAGCAGCTTTTTCAGCAGCTTCTCTGAGCTCCTAAGCAGGCCAGATCCTGCAGAACTTACCCAACCTTCCCCTTACACTGCGAACCTTGGAAGAGGTAAAGCACCAAGGCTCCATGAAATTCCCTGTAAGCTTTATTATTCCTATAGAGTTGGAGTGGAAGGCTATCAGAGATTCACTAGAAAGTTTCTAATTCAGGAGCACACAGTAAAAAGAGGAGGCAGAACTATTAGATGTATTTTCTATTGTTTTGCAAAGAAAATACACAGCGTGCAGTCCAGAGAATTACTCTGAGCTTTAGCAAGGAGGCCTAGAGATGGTTAATCTTTCTGGAAGATACTGACCTTCTAATGGCTTAATACCAAAGATGGGATTTATCCCAAATAAAGAGACTATAAAAGCTAAATAAAAGGCTTCCAGAAGCCTGTCTTATAAAGCATCCCTGAGGGCCTTACCAAGCCTCCAGGGCTGCCAGATCCCAGCTGACAACAAGTACTTGGCCCCTTCTCAGATCTAACAGAATTGCAAGCGGGAAGCTGGGCTGCTGAAGCTGCTCCTCGAGCTGGAGGAGGGAGCCCTGCAGAGCAAGGCCACAGGCTCTGACCTGCGCGGGAAGCGCTCAGTTGCCAGGGCTGAGACGGCAGAGCTCATGGAGCAGCCCCCGAGTGAAAGTGCAGCTGGAGATGGACAAACAGGTCATGAAAGAAAAGATGGATGACCTCAGTGCAAGTATGGAGTCTCTTAAGAAATCCAAGGTGAGAGACCAGCACGGGAATTCCTCAACAAACCAGCAATGCAGCCACGAGTGCAGCCATCAGTGCAAGGCAGAATGCAGCCCTCTGCAGTGGGAGCCAGCTGACAGCAGAAAGCAGTGATTTGCAGGTGGTGCTGAATGCTGCCTGTCCTGACTGATGGCGTGGGCATCCCTCTCGCTAAAGATCAGGACACTCTGCACTCCCCCTGGCTATTACAGTCATCCCATTGTAATTACAACCAACTGGAATAAACTGAGTTTGCAAAAGAGGGAGGATTTTTTGGCCCTTCGAGGTTTACTCAGCATCATATGACTAGCTTCTCTTACAGCCGAACTCAGATGCTCATGTTCACAAGCTAGAAGATAACCTGTCTGCAGCCAATGCCCAGCTGGCTGAGGTGGAGAAGAGCCAAGCTGCAATTAATGCCATCAGGCTCCAAGGTAAATTCCTTGACAGCTTTGTGCAATGTTACCTCCCTCTGATCCTCCTCTTCCCCTACATTTCATCCAGCTCTGGCAGCCCTGCCCTGTTTCCTCTAGCAAATCTGCCCAGTCCTTCTTCTAGCCTTCACTTCTCTGTCTCTCTAGTTAGCTTGAATTAGTTCCTCTGCTGCTTCTTTACGCAGTTTTCCCACAGCCAAAACCAGCCAGCCGAGTCAGGAGCACAAGGAAGCTCAGAGCAGGCTTAACCAGATTGTCCATATGATGATTTCTCTCACCTCACAAGCAGATGACTTCAAGAGGCAGCTGGATGAAGAGTCAAAGGTACTGGGGACCACCAACTTGCCTATAGAGGTGGTTGTTATCATGGGACATGCTGTGCCTGCTCTTTTGCATGCTGTCCACTTCAGAGTAACAAATCTTTTGTGTTAGCTCTCACAAAGGAAATCTTTCTCATCTAAATTAATCTCTGGGCTTGTTACCAGCTGATCTTGGAGACAGTGTGGGGGGCATGAGCCTTGTATGGGATACAATAATATAATACAGAATCTCCTATGAGTCAGCAGCAAAGAGCAGATTTTCACATATTTTCTCAGTCCACTGTCCATTCAGTGGATTGTACAGCAGTTTATTTGCATAGATCGCACAAGTTTGGCTCAAAATACACCAGTATTTCAGGTCTCTGAGACATCTGTCTTGGAAATTTCTGCTTATCTCCAAAGAGTAATTCTAGTGCTGCACCTGTATATCAAAAGTCTGGCAGGAATCGTCTCTGTGTTCAGAACAATCACCAAATGGGTTTACTGCCATAACTCTTTTGAAACACTGTTTGAGAGAAAACAGTGATGATGACAAGCCAAGTTCTGTTTTCAGCTGTATGAGCTCAATCCAATTCACTGCAGTACAGCAAAAAACAGGTACGGAGAACAGAAACTTGACTCCTGACCAGGAAGATATTTTGAAGCCCAAGATGCCTCAAAACTGGTCCAGAACTGAGTTGCTCAAGAGCAGCACTGCAGGTGTGGGGAGTGAGATCAGGGCATTCATACATCCAACAAGGACAGACACAGTAATGGCTGTGCTATCCCTAGTCCTGTGCTGCTGCTGCAGCGAGCCTGGCCAACACCAGGCACGATGTGGACCCACTGAAAGAGTAGTTGGAGGAAGAGGAGAAGCGCAAAGCTGAACTGCAGTGCCTGGTCTCTAAACTCAGTCCTGAAGTCGCAGTCTGGAGGACTAAATACAGGACTGATGCCATTGAAAGAACCAAAGAGCTGAAAGAAACCAAGTGAGCACTCAGCTTTCAGGGAGTCTGGGATGGGACTTGTGGCAGTCTCATTATTTAGTTTGGCTGCTGAGTCACAGCTTATAGATGTGATCAGTTAGGACTCAATTTGGAACAGAGAGAAAGCAAAGGGCTCCAGGCAAGAGAAAAAAAAGAATACTTGTAATAATAAACAGAGACTGTTGAGACCTAACACTTGTACACTGACAACAGAAAACAAACACTGATCATTTCTGATAAAGGCTTGAATTTGGATAGCCTTTCTTTATTCCAACAAGGACTTTACTCTTCCAGGAGCTCTACAAAAGCCACTAGCATTTCCTAAGAATAAAGCAAGCACCAAACCAGATGAAATCCCTTAGAATCTGGTCCTTGAGATCTGCTATTACAGGCTAGAAGTTGAGCCAATCTTTGTAGTAGTCTCTAACAGCGCTAACATAAAGGTGCTTTCACATAATGGCAACAAAAGTTAAGGCATCTGGAGGGTTTCACTGTGTGCCTGAACAAGTTGAGACGAATGGAATAAACTACCACATCTCTGCATGACTTTGAACTGAGAACCAGGGATATTCACAGGGAGGGAAGCTACTTTGCTCTTAGACAATATCCTACTGGAATGGAAGGTGGAAGTGTCTATCACCAGGTAACAATCCAGCAATGAAGACCTGAGCTGCAGCCCAATATGCCATATCTACCAGGAGAGGGGAAGAAGCAGTCACATCCTAGTAATGGTTTTACAGTCCCTTTTCTGAGACTGCTGCCAAGATTTCACCTTTTCACTGGTGAAAACAGTGATGTTACTCTGAGAGATGAGGCCTGCTGACTCCTACCACTCCTCACTCCATGGACTACTCACCAGGATATTTCTGCACTCCTTCCCTCAGGACAAGGCGGGCTGTGAGGCTCCAAGAAGCAGGAGAGACAGCTGAATCAGCCCAAGTCTGGGTTGCCAACACAGGGAACACTAAGCAGAGGCTTCAGAACGAAGTGGAGGACCTCACTGTTGACCTTGAGAAGGCAAGAAATCCAGCCACTCAAGAGTGCATCCAGCACAAGACTGACCAGCAAGATCTAAGACCTGGTACTGAAAGCCCTGGGAGTCTTTCTGTTAACTCAGGTCAGCTTTGGACTGGTCCCTTATTTCTTAACATTTAAGATCTCTCTATTAAACGTCAAGTAATCTGTATGGCCATGGGAAGCAAGGCTAAGATTTATCACATCAAGAGAAAACCCAGATGAGAGCTGCAGCTAATTCCTAGGAGCGCACAGCATGCTTCTCGTAAGCTCATTAACTGACTTCCAGAAACAAGAGTACAGCTAAAGAAAAAGCCCTCCTTTACTGTGAGGCAAGGTATTCATCTTCTTTTTAAGGATAATGATATCCTGCTTTGAACTATTCAGTGTTGCAGTACCAGTGGGTTGGCCACTGGTTATTAACAACCATACTCAAAGCAGATCTAAACAACATGTAGTTTAAACACTAACAACGAAAACTCCTTCATTAAATTAGTATTTCTACTCTTGCTAGTGTTAGTGTAAGAGCATGAATAGTAGTGCAACTGTGGGACATTTGAATAAAAATGTTACTTAAAATAGGCACAAAGGCTGTTCCAAATCCACTGAAGTCCTTGGGTACCTGCCAATGACTGCAGTCGGCTTTAGAACAGGTCTCAAGAGCCGAAAATCCCACATACAGCATTACATTACTGGGCTGAAAAAAAATCTCACCATCACTTTCTTTAATGAAGCAGTTCTTTATTCTATGGTTCCTGTGGTGTGCTTGTCACCATGGTATCTGAACACATGTGCGGATCATAAGGATATGTAGAATATTTGTGATTAAAAGCTCCCAGGAAAGAAAAAATGTACCTTTATTCCCTCCCTTCATGACAAGCAGTTAAACACAGTCTAAAATAGTCTTGAGTAACATCTTGTTTGTAACCGAATCGTCTTTGAAATAGAAAGAGTCACACTAATCAACCCAGGCAATTACTAAAAGCACATCTGCACAAGGAATATCTGAAGTGGAAAACATTTGCTCCACAGCAGCATCATTATAACCACAGGAGCAAGGAAGACTATCACACTGATGGGAACTGGGTGATCTTGTTAAATTCCTAATGGTGAGGAAAGAAAGCCTCGTAAACATTTTAATCATCCATTCAGAGTGACCAAGAGAAACTCTGCCAGTCATTAGAGTGGCTGCCAATTTAACTGTGACTAGCTGGCAGGACACACAGAGAAGTGAAGTGTAAAGAAAACTTGTGTCTGTGAATGCTTGGCTTTATCTTTCCAGGCCAATGCTGCTTGTGCTGCCCTGGACAAGAAGCAGAGAGCCTTTGATAAGATGCTAGCAGAATGGCAACAAAAAATGCAAAGAGCTGCAGGTGGAAGTGGATAATTCCCAGAAGGAATGTACACAAATGAAAATGTTGAGCTTAAGGCTGTCTATGAAGAATCCTTGAAGCACACAGAATCTGTGAAGAAGAACAAGGCCCTTCAGGGTAAGCACTGGTTTGATGTTAAAAAACTCTGCAAATCATAAGCCCCTTGATTCCTACTTAATGATCTCTTGTGGTGTCTTCCAGCACCAATTTTACTTTTCTTATTTCTAGCAGTGCTTTCACTCTCTGATGTATATTTGATGCCCTTGAAGTTGCGGGTTAGATTCTGCTCTTAGGATCGAATCTACGTTCACACACGTCACCCCTATTGGGTCACCCATGACTGTAACTAGCACCAGTGTTCTGCCTCCAGGGAACTGACTCCAGGGATAACATTCAGGATTGAGGTCCTTTCTGAACCCTCAAAATGTGATCACAATAGCAGCTTGGTTGTACTCACTGTATATTAGGTCCTCACTCCAGGCTGGGCCACATATTACCACTAGAGCTTCACCTAAGGGAATAATGGACTGGTTACAGCGTTAGGCTTAAATAAGACACAGGCTGCAGTCCCAGTTCTGGCTATCAGCGTTCTCTCTGAGAAATTCACTCGGGGAACTATTAACAGTGGCCAGCTTTACCCTGAGAACACAACATTGTCTTTAACCTCAGTGAGGAGGATTAGGCATCTCCAGGAATCAGTTCAGAGCAAGTCAGTTAAACTCCTGCTCAGTCTTTCTCTTGGCATCACTTCTCCCCCGCTGGCTGTACAGGGAGACCAGCTGCCTTGGCTCTTTTTTTTTTTTTTTTTTTCTTAAAACACTTTGGTAAATTGCAAAAATTGATCTCTTACAGGAGGCTGGAAGATGACACTGTAAATATTTAGAAGATGCTACAATCTGCTGCCCTTGTGGCCAACAGAAAACAGTGATGGACTCTCTGGCACAGAGTCAGTGTTTTCTGGGCTATCTCCCCCAACCCTTTGCTCTGGCTACATCAGCTGGCAGAGAGCCCCATTCTGCTGTGGAGAGATGATGTGGTGTCCTGTTTTCATTTTGTGAGAGCAATCATCTGAAAGGGGGATATGGGAAAGCTGGATAAAAACTGGAAAAAATTTCTCTTGATTTAATGGGCTTCATTCTTCCACTGCCATGAACACATGCAGCTAGTAGGGCTCAGTCACAAATCCAGGATAATACTTAGCAACGAAAGAAAAGGGCAGCTGATATAAAGTGACTGGAACCATTTCATGCCATTTGCATTCAAAGAATATGTCTGGTGCACTTGGTAAAGTTCACAGTCCTGAAATAAACCCATCATATGAAATATCTGCTTTCTTCCCTAGAGGAAATTAAGGATCTAATCAGTCATCTGGGAAGGGAGGGAAGAGCATTCCTGAGCTGCAAAAGGTAGAGACTTGAACTTGAGAAGGATGAACTGCAGGTGGCACTGGAGGAAGCAGTCTTCCCTGGAGGTACCAGTACTACAGATGCAAGAGCTGCATGCCAGGCTGCTGCCTGCTGCCCACATTCCATCAGATGGATTTTTTATGTAGAACCCCACAAAGGGCATTTATTCATCCATTGCACCCTTCCTTGCAGGCTGAAGAAAGTAAACTGATTCGCATTCAGATGAAAGTGGCTCAGGTTAAAGCTGACATTGACAGGAGAACATAAGGAGGAGAAATTTGAAACAAGCAAGTATAGTGATGATAAGACATTAAGCCACAGGCAAAGCATGGAGGTTTTAAGTTAGACACTAGTAAAGTTTTATGATCATTAAAGGGAATTACTCCTTGGACCAGATTGGCTGGAGGTTGTAGTCTCCCCATTACTGGAAGTTAAGTGCAGTCTGGTGACACATTGTCTAGTGGGACTGGTTTAGCAGGACGTGATCCAGATTTTAGGCAGTAGATTTTTAAGACGACCTCTTGAAAGCCCTCCTAGCCCTGCCTTTTAAAAAGAAGGTACTTAGGAATGGCTTGGTGCAAAATCCTGGTATCTCAGTTTTAAACAGGTTTTAAAAGTTACTGTATTTTTATTACTTGGTGGGCAATAGTTTGATACAAAGGCTGGATCAGACTCAACATAACAGAATGCTGTACCATATGCTTCACTGGACTCCGCAGAAATAATCACCAGCATGCAATTGAGTCTCTGCAGGCGAGTCTGGAGACTGCAGCGAAGGGGAGTGCTGAAGTTCTCAGGCTCAAGAAGATGGACGCTGACCTGACCAGCATGGAAATGCAACTGGATCATGCCAATAGGAACAACAGTGAGCTTGTCAGGATGCTTGGTAAACTGCAACAGCATGTCAAGGTGGACTGGAGAGGGTGGAAGCAGGTCCCTCAATGGAAAAAAGTATCAGTTCTATTTTACAGCTTAAGCAACAAAGCGGTAGATGATGTACTCTTGTTTAGACAGACATCTTGAATAAATTGGGAGTTTATATTCAAAAGCCCTGGCTCTCCCACTCATACCAATTTCAATCTGCAGCAGTTCCAACAAACCTTATACAAGACAAGCATTACTATCAGCTTTTGTCAAACTAGAAACCCAAAGAACTGTTCATATGTAATTAAACCAAAAAAGTTCTACTTTTAAGAGAAGTTGTAATTGTTGTTTGAACAGGATAGCCAAGAAATGGACTAGAAACTAACAGAGATGTAAAACTAAGGAGCTTCCTTTGGCTCTTCATTTCTAAAATAAAACTAAGTAAATTAGTAAAAGGCTAGTCTCTTGGAATAAAGTGATACAACTGCTACGAAAATCCAATTTTAGTAACTTAAAGAGTAACAACAAAGAATCTTTCTCTATATACACATGTATATATATAGACACACAAACCTAACTTGTCCTCAGATACATCAGTCTCAGTCAGAAGTAATTCTCTTAAAGTCAGTGTGGCAACAATGATGTAAGACAGGCACACATGATACTGGGATACAGTGCTGGGGGGTTTTTGCAGGGTTTGGTTTTGCTTTTTGCCTTTTTTTTTTTTTTTAAAAAAAAACCTGGCAACCCCTTAAAGAACAGCTTTGCAGAGAGACCTCCTACATCTTGCAGCTTCCTCTCCCTTCATTATTGACATTAATCTCTCATCTGCTTTGGATCCAAAGGTCCTGAAACAGGTGAGGATGCTCACCAGCACAAGGAGCTGCAGGAGCAGTACCTGCCCACTACAGCCAGAGCTGGAAGAAGTGCAGCCCAGCCTGGAGGGCAGCGAGCAAACCTAGGGAGAGGGAGAGGTTGTGGAGAAGACATAGTGAACTCATTGTCCATATACAGAGAAAGTACAGCTATTTATGCAACAGCTATTTTGTCAGGGAGTTTATGTGCATGTGGTTTAACATTAAAACTTAACTCTGGATAAGAAGTGGAGGATTAGGCCAATAATGGATAAATGTTAACAGTGGTCTATGAGATAGGTCTGATAATTCTATGGAACACGAAGAGCTCAGTCTTTAGAGGTATTATACTGATAGCACAATTTTTTAAAAAGCACCATCCTGGCCCAGCTTTCTTCCTAGAAGGTCTATGAAAAAGACTTTTAGCAAATTTGGTGGAAGAGTTAAGACAGTGCTGAGCACTTCTGAAAAACCCATGTTAAAAGGGTATAAAATTCTGCCTCCATTGAAACTACAGTTCTAGTAGTTGTTTCCATGGTGCTCAGATTTCTTTCATAGACTGTAGCCCACAGCGAGATCCATTTTAGTGAAATTTTAAGCATCCTTGCGTTACAGATTGCAGTACAAAATAACATACCTGCCGTTTCATTTTGTGCATAGATTTAAGAGGCTACTTTAACATTCACCATTATAGTCTGCAGTTTCTTCCCATAAAGACCACACATGCTAACATTTCCAAGGAGAGGACTATAACTTCTGGAAAGGACTATTAATACAAGCAGCAATTCTCAGCTGCAATTATGGGACATCAGCTATAAAAACTGAGTTGTAAATGTGGTTTTTATTCAAATAGGTTAAAAAATGCAACCAATACATTCACTTCCAATTGACTCATAACAAAAGGATACATTTTTATCAGGTGAACTGCTATCTCTATACCAAATCCGGGGTTTTAAACTTACTTGGTTATACAAAACCTACATAGCACAGAACTTGTGCAGCATTCTGGAACACAATGGCACATTTACATGATGTTGTTTTGCTGAAGAGCAGCTTGTGTTGCTAGAATGTAGTCTTTCCATTAAAGCTTTTTGTAGTTCTCCTTCCTTAGAGTGTTTATTTATTTATTTATTTATTATTTTTACAGCAGCAACAACAACAGTCCTCCAATGATTCATATCAGTAAACAGTAAGCACTAAATGAGCTGTGGGGCTCATATTTTCCATGAGATAAAAAGACACATACATATTGTAAACTGTGGAGTAGAGACTATGTTTGTTGAGAATGCAATCAAATAGAGTTTCAATCGGGTCTAAAGCCAGCTGCTGCTACTGCAGCAAAATTATGAAATAAATAATGTTGGTATATAAACTCAAATCCATACACAAAGAAATTCGGAAAAACAGACTCAGACTCAAGACCTTCATAAACAACTGGGTCTATTTCTGCCTCAGAGGTATATCATCATTTTAGCTCTCATTTAGCATGCAAGTAAATACACAGGTCCTAACGTTCTGTAATGCAGATCTGGTGGGGATGAATCCCATTTGGCTTAACAGCGCACAATTTTACAGAGAAAAAACAAACTCTACAGAAAACCGTGATGCACAAATCATCTCTCTGAGAACCAAATAGAAAAGCTGAGCAGATAAGACATTCTGCGTCTGCTTACTATTAAATGAAAGCCTGAGCCTGACCTTCAACACATTACTAACGAGCATGAAGAAATCATCAGTGAGTACTGAGCAGATGATGAGAGCACAAATCTGTGGCTGATATAAGTCACCTCCCCACCTTTCTGCCCTTTACGTTGGTAGCTGGAAACCTTAAGGTATATATATTCCATTATTTCTCTCCAGTGCTGATTTGAAACCAGAATGTTAATATACATGTTAGCACTTGCACTGCTTTTTATGATCCTGAAAAGCAGAATGCATGTTAGCTCACTGATTGCAGCCTGGCAATATTAATCCACAAAAGAAGAAATCTACTTCCTCTCTGCCTCCCTGGTAATCTACATCACAGATGGCACCCTGAGGAATTCCTCCATTTCCTCTCGATTTGTCCTTTCTTTCACTTATTACACAACTCCACTCATCACACCTATCAGGCCTCCACAAAGAGTGGGCTGGCTTCCCCCTCTAGCTAGTCAATGGCATTCGTAATTGGCACAGAGGGGAGAAAAGTTGCCAGCACTGAGCAGATTGCTCCTTTGGCACTGCGCTGACAACTGGCACTTCAGAAATATCATAGCTAGCTGTGGATTTAACGCACAGCCTTTCCTCCCAGAGCGAGGCTGAGCCTTCTGCCACCTTTGTGCTTTCAGCTGCTGTATGTTCAGACAGTATCTTCACCTTCCATCTACAGCACGCACTCAGCCACCCTCTTTCCACTGAAGGGTAGAAATAAAAGCCTGAAGTGTCATTAGAACTAAAGCTATTGACTTAATAATAGGTGGGGATAATACCTTTAACTTGTCCAGTGGTACTAAGGGAGCATATCACCACCTGGTTTATGGTCGGATCTAGAGCTGTCCGAGTCGGCTGGGATCACTCCCTTTGATTTCAGTGAATTGTGGATCCAGTCGTTAGAAAGGCAGCCTATGATACACAGAAAAATTAAAGATATGGCAAAATTTCTCAGAAGGTGACATACAGATATCAGGTCTACAAATCCTAGCCTTCAATGATCTGTACAAATAGCTGTGCTGTCAATCTATTTCATACCTTCCTCACAGGCTTCCTGTGTGATAAAAGATCCATGTCAGGAGCAGGATCATTACGTGCACCTGGAAAAGATTAAGAAGAACTATTAAACTGCAATAAAAGACTGGTAAGTCAAGATGGAAGAAGCTGAGCAGTTAGCCCTGAAAGGAGAAAAAAAAGCACCATCATGAAAAACATACACAAATATATAAAAAAGATCATTCCAACAGAGCAGCTGTGAAACTCTTTCCTGCACCTGAGCTTCCACATTCAGCACAAGTACCCCAAAAAGAACATTTTCATTTAACAATCAACACATCCCAAAGGGAATGCACTAATTTAAGGAAATAACTAGACTAGGCAGAAAAGATGCATGTAGGACACTCTCAACCCACTGGAGTGCAAGAGAACTGCAGCACTTTGCGCCCTGCACACAACTCATCGATCAGAATCGTTATGGTGCCTGAGCACAGCAGTAACAAGCCACTGGTGTCAGCAGCTGATCTACACCCACGAAGGAGAATTTGCAAAGAGTACCATCATCAGCGGCATGACTTGCCATTTATTTTTCCACTGCAACAAAACTCTAGAGCATGAGCAGCTTCATGTTCCTGGGGTAGATACCATCTTCCTATTCTTCTGATCCTCCTAACTGCACATCAATTATCCTTATGCTCCTTTTCAGATTAAGGAACTGGAAATAAAGCTAGACTCCTGACAGGAACACCATGTGGAGATAGAAAATTCTGCACAAGAGCAAGAGGCCTCTAAAGGAGCCAGCCTTCCACAAAAGATGGCTACAAAACCAACTAGTGCATGCAGGAGCAACTGGAAAAGATGCAGAACAAATGTAAACTTCTATAGAAGAGGCAGATCAAAGAGGCAGCAGGTATTCCCTGCTCCAGCTCACTGTTTCACCACTTGGGAGTTGGGCTCGATGATCCTTATGGGTCCCTTCCAACTTGAGATAATTCTGTGATCACACAATCACACCTTGGGCGCACCAAGGGCATTCTGCCTCTCCAGAACACATACTGCAGGAAGCACACATTCAATTTATACCGACAGCATCACCAGACATGTGGCCCATTGTAGACTTGTGTGTACCTTTGAAGACAGTCACTCCAAAGTGTGCATCATTCTCTACAAAGGATTCTTCTCCTCTCCCTGCTTTGCAGCCAATTCCTGTCCTCAAATACAGCCTCTAATATGTGCACAGACATGAATACACAAGTTAAAAAATACCTACTAACTACCATTCTTTAGGGTTGTGACTGTACTCTTCATCTTGATGTCATTATGCACAGATATCAGATATATTCCAGGTCAGTTTTTTCCAGTGCAAAGATTTCTCTTGTTAATTCAAACTTTCTGGTACAGGAACAGGAGGCTAACCAGAGCCTGACCAAGTAAAGGAAGACCATACATGAACAGCACAATGCAGAGGAGTGGGAGATAGGATGGCTTAATCAGCTTGAAACAAACTGCACACCAGGGACTGTGTCTCAGCGAGCAAAGGGCTCGCTTTCTGAGGAGATTATCCAAGTACCTCAATCCTCTTCCTCTCTGTCAGCGGCTCAGGAATAGGCACCGAAGCTGAAGCTCACATGTTCGAACCCACCTGCCATGAATATATTAGAGCAGAAAAGGGTGTGGGATGGAGATGAGGAAAACATAGGTGTGTTCTGAACACCAGCTGACTCATGCAGTTCCTACAAAAGGAAACAGATATTCCACAAGTCTCTTTATGCAGAGACCAGTTCTGAAATGGCTAGTGGTTAGTACAGATGTGGTTTTACTAATGGTAAAACAGAAAGAGGAAAAGAACAGCACCCTCCTACTTCCAGAAAGGATGCACATTAAGGGCTAAAGCTTTTCTCAAGGGCACCAAAATTGCACAGCAAGAACCAATCTTAGGGAAAAGCCCACTTCACCCTGGCATGGTACTCCAGGACATTTCTGTACATTCCAGCAGTCTAGCAGGGAAAACAGGGGCCAAAGCCATACAAAGCAAGTACCACCCAATTCCTACTCCCCCTCCTCCTTCCCCTGGTGTAAAAACAAGGGGTTGCACATCACTGCTTATCAAATGTGCCTAGACATAAGAGAATTTCTACCTTTCTTCCTAGCAAGGCTTTGAAAGGTAAGTAAGATGCTACAGCAACACAGCTTCAGTATCCTCTTTTCTTCCAGAGTACTGTGTATCTTGCCAAGAGCCACCCATTGAAAAACTGCTGTAGTACTAATTAAAACAGGTCAGAGATATCAAGAAGTTGCCTACCTGGGAAAAAGCCTAGAAGACAAAAAAGTGTGCAGTGATCTCCAGATAGAAGAATGATCTGTGTGTCAGATCTTAAAACTTGCAAATATATAATACTTCTCAAGTACACCTGGAATGATAGAAGGTATCCAACACTACTTGAAAAGGATCTGTGCTAACACAGATTTGGGATTTTTCAAGTCAGGGAGAGAAGGTACAATCTGGGCCATCTCTTGTGAATAATACCCCTCATCAACAGCCTTCATTCACATTCTTAATAAAGCTTATTGTACGGGGAAAAACTTGAATTTGTTCACAGCAAGACAGCAGAACAGAGTGTTCTGGGTTGCTGCACAAAACTAAGATGCTAGACATAGCGGGGTGCTGTAACAGGAGGGTAGAGTAGCACAGAAAGGACAAATTCAAACAAGTTGGGAGGCAGAAACAGCTCCTGTGGCAGCACAGTGGGGTACAGTCTGCAGGACATGAGGCTTTGTTGGTTGTGGGAGAATTACTCCAGAATTAGGAGGGCTGATCTTTAGGGGATGCCTTGAACCTGCCAATATCAACAATGCCAATGGACAATTTCGCTGCCATAATCTAAATGAAAAAAAAAAAAAAAAAAGGTGAACACTGCTGCTGTTTCTTTTCTAGTGATCATTTTCTGTAGGAGCTAGAGTAAAACACTGCTGCCATCCAAACACCCCTGCTGTTGTTCACCAAGCCCTGCTTGACAACTGGAACAAATGCATTTAGGCATACAACCTTTGAAAAGCAGGCTAACAGAGCGCGGATGCTGCCCAATGTCACACACTTTACACTTTGCTCTAAAGGTGGCCATTTAGAGCCTGAGCCTGGGGGCCTGGTGGCCGAGCAGGCATGCTCCTACCTGCTTCACCACAGATCTCCTCTGGCAGCCGTGAAAAGCCATCAGTATCAAGCTCACCGTTACCTAGAAAGCCAGTATGCAAAAAGACTGCACTGAAAAAGCCTGGTCAAGCTGCACGCAGTGGGAGCAGTCTTTCTTCCTTCTCATTCTGTATTATGACCATCACAGATTCCACAAAGTTAAAACAGGAGTTGGCAAAGGGGACACAGTTTTAAGTAGCAAAAAAGCAGGACATTGGGATCGTCTTTCCTTGCTTAAAGCAATCCCAAATTTGCAGTTATTTAGTTCATCAGTGACTTTATCTAATCTTAAGGCAATATTTGGTAATTCAAGAATATTACTGATAAAAACTGATTTTGACAAATTACTGTGATCTAGACGGCAGTTCCAGAGAAAGAGGGAATATAATAAAATTAAGGGAAAAAATTACATTTGTGGCCTCTTTCTTTTAAACATGAGGCATATGGCCCTATACTGGGAACTGCTATATTCTCAGATACTAGGGTAAACAATGCACATCTACAATGTTTCTTGAGGCAAATATTTTCATCTGCAGTTACCTGTTTGTATATGTAACAGTATATATAATACACACACTGTTATATACACATATATGTATAAAAAGACCTTTTTTTGACTAGCTGCTACCTATCTGCATGCATCTGCTGCATGAGGATGTCCCAGCTCACATTTTTTCCATACATATATTAAGTTCAGATTGCATCCAAACTACTTCCACTAAGATCAGTTCAGTCTTGTTTCTGAGGCCTTAATCTCAAAAACATTGGCATCCTTTCCAGATTAGCACAGCATAATTATATCAGCAGTACAGCAGGAAAAATGGTGGAAAATTCTCCAGAAAGCTTCACTGGAGGCAGGGCCTTAGCTATTAATGCTTAAAAATTCTGCAGAGTTCTTAATTTAGATACTTCCACTCCATCTGGTGAAAATAATTTTGTAAACATAAAACCATACTTAAACGTAATTTCATTCCTGTTACGTAATTTTACTTGGCCTACTTGCGTATCTTTAATCTGTGCAGCTGATCTAGTTTTATCGTTAAGCCAATAAGGGCTGCAATGATTACATATCTCGCAGTTACAGAATCGAGGAACATTGGTTTAGACCACTGACTCCAGCCTCCTTCACAAATGCAAGATCTTATATTGCACTTTTGACATTCTGACAAATACTTGTCTGATCCATTCTTAAAAACTGCTAAGAGCCCTACGTCCTGCCAAGTCAGTCCAACACAGGGCTTTACTGCTTCAAAGGAATCACTGAGAATTTTTTTCACTATAACCTAGATCTGCCTTGCTGTTATCTGAGCTTATGACTTCTCACCCTACCCCCAGTGGACATAAAGGAACAAATTGTTCCTTTCCTCATAGCAGCAGCCTTTTATCTATTTGAAGATTTACCACCTATTTCCTGCTTTCTGTCCTCTCAATAGGCTCAGCAAAAGTGATGTCGTCAAAGACTGTGGTCACGATTGCCACCTTTTTCTCCAAACCATTCTTATTTCTCATGTGTGGAGCCCAGGACTGGACATATTCTTGCATCGCAGGACTCCTGTGAATGCATTAGCAGCATTTTCTTAGCTATATAGACCTGCAAGGTGTTTCCCTCTTCTGCAACAGCAAGATATTAGGGACTTCTATCCAGCTTACAACTCACAGCAGCCCCTTCATCCTTTCCTGAAGCACAGGCAGCTGCCCAATTCTTCCATCTTGTAATTCTGAAGTTGATTGCATTAAAGCGTGCAGCAGTGCACCTGCTACTGAACTGCATCCTATTTTTTCCATAGAGCTCCCACCGAATCTGAGTTCTATGATTGTGTTTATTCTGCCCTCAAACTTGATCTCACCTTCGAATGCCATAATTACGTTCTTTATTTCATCACAGATGAGTAATAGACCCAGAGTAATTCCTTGTATAAGCACTGATACCAAGTACATTTTTTCTCAACCCGTTTTGCAACTCCCTCAGAGAAGTATCATCTAGACCGGTTTTCCAGTTTATTATTAGAATATCCTGCAAGCCAGTGTCAAAAGCTCTACTAAAAATCAAGATATATGACATATACTGCTTCTCCCTTATCTGCAAGCCTTGTTATGCTGCCAGAAAAGGAAATTAGATTGGCTCAATTCATTCATGACAAAGCCATACTGGCTAGCATTCACCTTCTTCTAGATGTTTATAAATTGTTTATTTTTCTCAGACTTAAAATTAAACGCACTACTCTACTGCTTCTTTGTATGTCTGGGAGTCACTAATCTCCCCACTCCCCTAGACTTGCCTTTTTTTTGTTGTCCCTGAGTTCACGAGATCTCACAGGCAATGAAGTTTGAAGTTTTATAGGAGCCAAACCACAAGACCCTGAACAGCAAGCAGCTCCTCAAGTGGAGTAAGAGTAGGGCAGAGTACTGCGAATGCACTTCTATATTCCAGCCAGATAGGAGGAAAGGTCCTACAGCATCTGAGTAAGTCTGGATAGGATTGCTATTCCCTGCAGTGGAGAGAGCCTTCCTTCCATCCTTCAGCCTCCAAAGGGGAGGAAGGTCACAAGGACTTCTAGCCTGATAGTTCTCCAACTCTCTCTAAGTCAAGCTACGCTGAAGAAGCCCAAATGATCTCCCCTCAACTCTTCACAGCCTCCTCACCAAGCCTCCAGGCGCTCTCCTGCCACCCCTCACCTCAGGCCTCACACAAACCAGCCCCTCCAGCAGCGCTTTGGGCCTCCACAAACCCAGACAGCCCCCTCCAACAGGGGCAGCCATAACCTCCTTCACCTCACAAGGCCTCAGAGCACCAGGGGTAAGGAAAGCTCCCTTCCCCGGGAGATGTTAACCCCCCTCCCTTGCCCTTCCCGCCTCTCCCACCCCTCGGGGAGGGGGACGCGCCCCACACTGCGCATGCGCGCCGCCCGCCCGCCGCCGCCTTTGTGTGAGGCGCGGGCACGGCGCGCGCCCACCGCCTCGCGCCGTCCCGCCGCGCAGGCGCAGCGCGGCTCCCCCGCCCGCCTTCCCCCGCCCCTGCAGCGCAGGCGCAGCCCGCGGGGCGGCCGGCGGGCGGCGCGCAGGCGCAGTAGCGCGTTTCCTGGCTCCCTTGTCAGTGCCGGCCCCCCTTCGGCCTCTGCCGCCGGCCGCTCCCTCTCCCGCCGCCCGGAGCGGAGTCGCGTTGACTGACCAGAGTCCGCGAGTCCCGCTCCGCCCCCGCCGCCTCAGGTGAGTCCCCGCGCTGGGGTTGTCTGTCTGCGGCGCCGCTGGGCCGGCCTGCCCCCGCCCCGAGAGGGATGGGGGGCGGGGGGAGCCTGCAGGCCCGCCGGTGCTGAGGGGATGGTGAGGGCTGGGGGGGAGTCACCTCGGCCTCGACCTGCCCGCGGGTGGGGCGGCCGTGCCCGGCCTTGCCGCTGCGCGGGGCGGGGGGCTGGGGGCCCCTTTCTGAGGGTGAGGCGCTGGGGACCCCTCAGCTCCTTCGCCCTGAAGGGACGGGGGGATGGATGGGGCCGGGGAGGGAGCAGCCGGGCGGGCCTCGGCGGGGCGGCCCCTGCCTTGCCCCCTGCCCTGCCCCTTCCCCGCCGGGTCCTCCGCAGCCGCGCTGTGCACCTGTGTTATCTGCGCGGGGCAGGGCCGCAGCCCGCAATCCTTCCCAAAGCGGTCGGCTTTATAATGCTGATGGTGTCCTGTGTCAGTCGGTTTGCTGTGAGGAGTCACCCTCTTGGGAAAGCTGCGCTGAGTGACTTGGAAGGGACTGACAGTAGTAGGAGGCAGTCCTTAATTATAGGCACTTCTCTTCCAGATGTTTGCAAGTGATGTAGGTGCTCTGAAAATAGGCAAGGATTAAAACGATCCCTTTCTCTCTCTCACACACACTTGTTATCTCCGCTTCTGAGTCTGCATCCTTGCTAGCTGCCTTACACCACATATTTCTCAGCCCATTGAGAGATGACAGCAGTTGTGTCCTGTGCTGCCCAACCTTGATCTTTTCAGTCTGCATACTGAAAGAACTCCAGCTGTACAAAGGTGCAGTTTTCCTTTTTTTTTTTTTCCCCCCTTTTAAAAAAATCTTATTGAAACTCAAGGACAGTCACTTCGCATTTGAAAAAAACGATCAGAGATAGCTGCGTTAAGTACTTAGCTAACAAAGTTATTGTAACAGTATCTTCCCTGCGTGAGATTCTGAGGTGAGCTGACAGAAAGGCATTGAGGGGTTTATATACAAATTATATCAAGAGTCATAGAGCCAGTTGTATTTTCATCAGTGAAATGTGAGTTTGATTTTGTCTATGTATTGGTAAGGAATAAGTATAACTGGAAGGCTTCATCAAGATTTATCTTCTGAAAGAAAATAGCACTGCAACTGTCAGATGACAGAAATAGTAGTGCTTTTTGAGATTATCATCACTGTTGTTTTTTATGAGTTTGTTACCAAACCAAAATGGAAAACAGGCGCTTGCTACAAGTTACAGTGCTCAAGAAACTCTATCAATGGGAAGGAAGGGATCATATTGCTTGTCTAGGCTATCTTTGGGAACAGTGTGTAGGTTAGTAAAAATCTGATCTGGAAGTTAGAATGGGACCATATCATTTCTGTGTAGTGCCAATCTGTGAAGAAAATACCAGGGTAGTATTAGAAAGTGTTTCAAAATAGCTGCATTCCTTGGGGAGGGGAGATTGGATATTTTTACATTTTATTTTGGAAAGAGTAGAAAAGGCTGAGCATTCCTTGTTCGTAGAACAGTTCTTCGACTTTTCCTGTATATGGAAATGTACTGCTACTGAATGTTGGCATGTACTAAAGTAAGATTGTGGAAAAAGCAATTTGCAGTTGTGTTTTGCTTATATTAACACATGGAATCTCAAATCATGGTTGTCCAAGGTCAAAGGTAACTCAGATTATGTCAACGTTTTCACATTAATAAAAAGTAATTATTTTGTTTAGGACTGAATATATTTAATAGCTTTCCTTGATTGGTAGAATATGATTATCAAAAGAACCATGAAAATCATGCTGTTGAAATGATCAACTGGACTTAAAGCTCATCTAGTTAAAAGTTATATTTGAAGTACATTTGAAATGCAACTGTAAATTGTATTTCTTTAAAATAACAGTGCTTGATTTCTTACAAAAAAAAAGGAGAAAAGAAAAAGTCTCTCCAGTTATTTGCATTGGCGAAGTACTTTATCATTCCAGCTCCAAGATTCAGCACTTTTCGGCATATTTGTTAAACTAGTGGTGTGATAGTAATCGCTAAGCTCGGTAAGAGCGTACTCATCTTTCATTCACTCCCAAGTTTCTGTTGGACTGCCATTCATTTCCTGTTTGCTTCCAAATTCCTACCTTGTCCTGAAGTCTCCACCCTCTGCTAACATGGCCATACTTGGGTATGTTGTAATTTCAGGCTATAATGGGTGGGGATGTCTTGGAATGACATCACAGAGACATTTCTTTTTGGATGTATATGTAGGGGTAAAAAGACTTTGATCCGTCAGCCAAGAATCAATTGCTATGAAAATGAGTGGAATATATGAAAGGAATTGACAAATCCAAGTTGTATGTATTGAACTATGCACATTTTAGTTATTACAGGTGACCCTGAGTTTTTATGATGTTATCTTCCATCCATTTATGCTCCCCTTGATTAATACAGGACATACAATATGATAAGTATTTTAAACAACTTTGTAATTGCTGGTCAGTGTGTGTCCAGTTTCAGGTGTTCAGCACTGTAGCAGTCATAAGTTAAAGAAAAAAAAGAGGTATCTAGCTTTTTTTTAAACAAATTAAAATAGTTACGACTAGAATGATTCAGCTTGTTCTATTAGTGTTTGAATGTCATGGGGGAAGAAGCCTAACTATGAAACAGTTTTGTGCTAGAATTAATTTGAAGACATTAGTAATTAGTTAATTACTAATCTTACTAATTTTTCCCTAGAATACATATAAATGGCTTCATCAAACAACACATCAGCAGATTACAGTTACATATCAGTGTTCTGGACACACCAATTTAACCTGAAAAAGACAAGAAAAATATTTTATTGTAGTGCTGCCTATGAGCTTTGATACATGTCAGGATTTTGAATCAATTCACTGAGTTATGTACCTTGGTTTTATTTTTTTTTTCCCAAGTATTCTATTTCTATAGTAAAATAATCAGGTTTGATGGTTTCCTAAGAACCAGCTCTCTCATCTGTGAGGATACACAAAGAAGCAAGCATATACGGCTTTTAGGGCAATTACAATTAGCTGTAGTAAGCAGGACAGTTAAAATTCATCAGGGCATATGGCAAAGGCAGCTCTTTAGTGCCCTTATTTACTAAGTTGTGATCTTCTGTAAGAAGTTGTAATACTGGACTGAAACTATCTTAGTAGTTGTTGAAGGCTGATTTTGTTTCAGTAATTATTGAATTTTGAAGTGTTTTGTTTTCAATTTTACACCTTTCAGCTTTTTCAATTTTTACAACTTAGGAATATCTTTAACTCGGAATGTCTCTACATCAGTTTTTACTAGAGCCAATCACCTGCCATGCATGGAACAGAGACCGTACCCGTAAGTAATATTTTAGTTTTAATTTTAAATTTTTTTTCAATTGCTGTTTTCTCTTTGCTGTCAGTTTGTGATCTTGTAATGTTCTGGATCACGTTTAGGGAAGGTATGGTCAAAGACATGGTGCTACATGTTAAACGTCCCACTTACAATCCAAAGAGCACACGTCTTCTAAATCTGAACTTTTCAGATGCTGGATCCATTGCCGGATCCCTGGCATATGAGCAAATCTAGGCTTACTAGTGTTCCAAAAAGCTTTGCCTCTTGGTCTGTACCTCATGAGGATGACCTGCCCCTTACCCTCTTTGACCCTTTATTTTGATGTTCCCCAAACCAGCCTTTTCTTTTAATAGCCTGGTTTTCTACTATAATGTGGACTGTTATGTTCCAGATGTATTGTCGTTTGGTGCAGTATATTCCTGACCACGTTATGAATGTCATTATATAAGATTATCTGGGGATGTTGGCCCTTTGTTCACAAAACCCATGTAATGCTCTGAAATTTGAGAATAGAGGTAATAGATTGCAAAGTCTTTCCAAGTAAAGCATTTGGTATTGAAAAGCCTTCTGTACTATTGGATTGCTTTATTTCTCCTTCAAGAAATTGCTATTAGCCCTAATAATCATGAAGTCCACATCTACAAGAAGAGCGGGAACCAGTGGGTAAAGGCTCATGAGCTAAAGGAACATAATGGACACATTACAGGTAAGAGAAGATTGTGCTGTGCCAGACATTAACTTTGCTCGCCCCCTGTTTTCCCCAGTCGAGAATCTGAACAGGAAATCTGCAAGTGTTGAGTAAATAGATCTTTTTATAGGTTGGCATTCCCACTTACGGAGAGCTTTGCAGTGTTTTTCTGGACTGCATGCACTGAATGTTAGGAAGAAAAGCCCTATTTCATTTCCAGACATTTTGGTACAGTAACTGAGCCTTTCTTATCTATTGCTTATTTTTCATCCATAGTGACATAATAAGAATAAAATTGCAGTCTACTGAAGTAATCTGGATGTAGCACAAACTCTTCTGGTGATACATGCTGCTCCCTTTCAAGTGGTAGTATTAAAACTTCATCAAGTATATAACTGTTGTGTTGATTTGTGGTTTCTGACAGCAATAAATATCCTTTTTTAAGGACTGTATAAAGACTTGAAGTGGTCAGTCCTGGACTTACAACAAACCATCAGTGAGCCCATTTTACTGCAGGCCCAGAGTATCTGTAGATCCACAATGAAAATGTAAGAAGAGTTGCCACAATGAGTCACAAGGTGTTATTTTTTAGAATGTGATTGTGCTGTGGTAGTCTTTTATATTTCTGGGTTTTTTTATGGTGATACTTTTACAAGGGCTTTATTCTCTAAGGAAATTAAGGTAATTAATACAAGCACTTGCCCAAAACAGGAATATACTTTATTCTGTTCTCAGCTCACTAATGGGCAGAAGTATCTGCCCAACAGCATTTTGCAGGAACTTTATTCAATTTATCTCATTCTTGCTGTCAAAGAGCACAGCTTTACGTGCTCTTTTGTGAAGAGTCACTTGGGCTGAATTTACAAATGGCATGCTGTTCCCCAAAGACATTTCTCTGCATTTTACTCGTACCTGTTAGTGTTAGAAGCCAAATATTCATGACTTGGGAAAAGAGCTCTCCCTGCTTTCCTGCACAGCGTATACCTTTGGAATACTAAATGCTGTGGTTGTTTTTGTAAAGAGTAGACTTAAACTGTGGTTAGACACAGGAGATTGATCAAACCGCTTGTTGCCTCTGATGGGAGTGGTTCAACTTCTGCCATTCCAGCTTCTGCTCGCAAGGGACAAGGTCCCTTGCCTTGCCTTCTGTGTCTTGATTCAGGGATTTGTGGTGAGCTGCTTTTGTTCTCTTACAGGAAAAGCATTATTCCCTCTTTGCTGGCTTAGTTTTGTTCTAAGCTAAAAAGCTGAATGTGCCACGGGTCAGAACACCGGTGCTGGTGCAAGGGAGGTGGCGGGCAAGAGAAATGAAGAGAGGCAGGATGGTCTCCCTTTCAAGAGCAGTGCTAGATTGACTCGTGTAACTGTGGTTTCAGACTACCAACCTCTTCAAAATTAAACTTTTTAAGCATAAGCCTATTTTGAAATAGACCATATATGAATAATATGATAAAATTAGTACAAATTCTCCCCGCATCTTTTATTGTTTTTTCAGTTTGTGTGCTTAAGGAGTGTTTTTAATACTGAACGCACTTAATGAAAAAACACTGAAATATCATTTTGTGGCAGGCGAGTTCAGGATTGCAGTCTGCATCTCAAAGAAGGACGCTAAAGGAAAGATGAAAAATAAGACTGGGAAGTCTTACTAGTGGAGAACATCCTTCATTGCATAGGATGGAAAAGAAGCAATAGCAGGCTTAACAAAGGCTTCATTTCATTCTTTGAATTTGTTATTTTTGTTTGGTAAATGTTTCTTTCTCAGATTGAATAGGCATGGAAAAAATCAGTACATAAAGATTGATAACTTCTAACGAAAAACCCAAACCCCTGCTATCTAAACTTTTCGATCATGACTGCGGTCTGGCAGCAAGCAGACAATGATGTGAGAGGCTTTGTGCACAGTTTCAGAATTGCTGGGTTTCAGCTGTTGAAACGGGTCTCTTGCAGACGTCGGTGGTTTGAAGCGTGCGGGCGGACAGGCCTCAGCCGCTCTGCAGAGCTCCACCTGTTGGCAGGCCCGACAGGGTGGGCTTCCTCAGCTGGCAGATTCCCCGTGGGAGCTGGGAATCTGGGATCTGCGATTTGGGTGAAAGCTGGAGGGACAAACCGATATCCCTAACAGTTGAAAACGGTGCCTAGAGAATAAGTGAACAAGGGGAATACTAACATAACAGTAATAAGCATCTCTGTGGTAGGAGGCTCTGAGATTGGTTGTTTTGGCTTAACTGTAAAGCAAACAGTATCTAAAGGGAAAAGTTTATTAATGTGAACTCTAAATTGCAGGTATTGACTGGGCTCCCAAAAGTGATCGCATTGTAACTTGCGGTGCAGACCGTAACGCCTATGTCTGGAGTCAGAAAGACGGTGTGTGGAAACCAACCCTCGTGATCCTGAGAATTAATCGTGCAGCCACCTTTGTGAAATGGTCACCCTTGGAGAATAAATTTGCTGTGGGAAGTGGAGCTCGACTTATATCTGTGTGCTACTTTGAATCTGAAAATGACTGGTGAGCTGTTTAATTTCCATTTATACCTTTAACATCTGCACAGGGAAGCTGAAGTCTGGATTTTAATGATGGTAACAAGGTTACTATTTGCCCAATTCCTGAAAGCTTCAGGAAATGTAGAGGGATAGGCTTCATCAGTTCCTTTATGGACTTTTTACACCTTAGGGAGAGGATTCCCTCTCTTATTTCTTTGCTCTGGTGAAGCACCTGATAGACTTAGCCTGTTTTCAGGTTATACATGTTAGTGTGGATGTGTTCCAACTGACTGCCATAAATATATGTTGCTTTTCTAAAAGTGTAAAAATTGATTTACCACAACTGTATGATTGAAAAAACAGAAATGTTTCCCCACTACCATCTCTTTCCAGAATGAATGAAGAAACCTTGACTTGATTCTTACTTCTGTGTAGGTTATTTTGGGCCATTTCTTGTCATTAAAGAATTCAAGTCTGTCACTTATCTTCAGGGTGGTCTACTAGAAGATGTTTGAGCTTGTCATCTACCTGTTTGTATTCTGTCATGTATTTTTATCATAGTTTATTGTATTTCAGACAGGACTATCACAAATACTTCCACTATTTTTTTTCCTTTGGTATCTAAACTTAGTGCTTCTGATCTTAAATGGATCTACATTTGTAGTGGCACATGTTGGAGCTACATTTACCATATCACCTGTAGGTGAAATCAGTATGTTGAGTATCTGTTGTTTTGGGTTGCATAAACATGTATAAAAACACAGGTGTCTGCCGTGCTGCATGCAGTCTTCCATGTGGAGATGGTAAACAGTGATACCATCTGCAAAGTACATTTTAAATATTATTTTGGACTTTCATGCTTTCCAACATACTCAGTTATTAATATTTTCTCTGCTTCGCTTGTCTGCAGAAGAATCAAAACCCCTTATGTTGGAGACAAATAACTTAATGTGATCCTTAAAACTGCTTGTGCCTGATGAAAGTAAATTCAAAGAAAAAGCACCATCATCCCAAAGGCCATCAAGTGAATAACAGATTTCATTACTTTTTTGTAAATAGTTCAAACAAACTAAATCTGCTGAGACATGTTTAGGCTAATATTGATGCATTCAACATCAGGACCACTTTTCACTGTACTTCAAATAATTGAGATGTATAAACTGGTCATATAACTGGCAGTTTGCCCATTTACTTGTTACAGTAATTTTACAGTTATTTTATTAAACATTAGAAAAGTCAGTAGGCAAAAGAGATGACTGTAAAACTCATTGGAAGGAGCTAGAGAGGATTTTTACTTAGTGATATAAAAAAAATAGTGCTTCTTAGCTCAATATTACAGTCAAAAGTGAGCTCTTACTCATAGGATGTAAAGGACCAGGCAAAATTTGCATGAAGGAGTTCTGTCTGATGCATTATGAAAATTACTTGGAAAGGCAATAGGGCTCAGGTAAAGAGATATATATTTAACATGAGTTTTTTTATAGGATTTAAAATGTGTATTTTGCAAAAGTGATGTGTTCAGGGGTGACTTATGGCAAGGAATGTTCTTGAGGAGTATTTTGTGGATTTGGGGGAGTCTGGAGTCATATAATTTTTTTTTTTTTTTTTTTAAATTTAGGTGGGTGAGCAAACACATTAAAAAGCCCATTCGTTCCACTGTCCTTAGTCTGGATTGGCACCCCAACAATGTTTTGCTGGCTGCGGGATCCTGTGACTTCAAGTGCAGGTGAGAGAAGATAAAGTATCTGTAAATCAATTTGTATCACTGACTCAAGTTAGTAGTATGGGCATGTTGATCATGAGTTTGCAATTAGAATAGAAGATGGCTCATTGCATACTGCTGTTGTTACCAGAATAAAATATCCAGCTTGAGAAACTTTGGCTTTGGTGCTACTGCATGCAGAGTTTGGACTACTAGCGTGTATCTGTCAAAGTTTTCATGCCTGAATTTAATGAATTGGTGGATTTCTTTACTAGCAGTACACAGAAGTAGTAGTACTATGCATGTGCCGAGTACTGAGCTCTAGTTGTTATGCTGAAATTGGACTAGCAGGTGCTATCTTGTAGAACACCAACACTGCTAGTTTGAGTTTAAAAAGCAATATCCTAATGGTGCAGTTCCAAAATTCAGAGTTACTTGGCACTTTCAAAGGCAGTATCTCATCTTTTCTTTCCCTGAGTCACTTGTTCTCTTCCCTTTGCCTGTGCCAGCCTTAACGTTCTTGCAGCCCTGTGGTGAGCAGGGTCAGGGAATTCATCCACCTGAAACCTAATGGAACAAGACACATTTTTGAAGAGCATTTTAAAAAAGAGGCTGGTAAAAACAGAGTGGCATGTGAGATGGATGGCATAGTTTTTCAAACTGATTGTGAAATTACACTGTGAGGGATAGGTCCTGCAAGTTGCTCTGTGCTGAGCGATTGGGGTCATGGCAGTGAAGCCTGCATGGGGAACTGTCTCCAGAGTGGTTGACTTTAATTCATATTTTGCTTAATCACTTGTACCTTGAATAATAATGAAAGCTGCTTTTCTTAAATTCTTTATGTAATAGGGCAATTTTTAAGCTTCAAAGAGTGTACTAAAAATGACTAAGGAGTGGGAGGGGGAAGTGCAATTGACTGTTACATTCCTTATTTCAGAATGGAACCCATGCATCTAAATTCTATCCTTTGATACCTTTTTATGTAAGGAGAGACGTTAAATGGAAGCTGGGATGAAGAGGAGAGTTGTCTCCCTTTCCTGCCTTATCTCCGGTTTTAATTAGATAAACTATACATGTTCACTTCCCTTCACAAAAAAATGTGATGTAAAATGTGCTCATTCATCTTCCAGAAGCAGCTGCTTTTCACATGTGGAAATTTTTTCATGTGTGCTCATAAAGCATCTTGGGACTGACATTAGGTCAGCTGATATATATATATATATCTCTATCCATCTGTTACTTTGGACTTGAGCTCTTTTGTCTCCAGGCTTTATTCAGTGCTTGTTGTACATCATACATTGCATCCCTGATTATCTCCTCTGTCCTGTTTTGGCTGAAAAGTTAGATTTGCATAATTTTCTGTTCAGTGTGATTTTTTTTTTTTTTTTTTTTTTTTTTTTTTGGAAGAAAGTCAAGGTGTGGCTCAGTCAGTTTTCTAGGAGCATTCTCTAGAAGACTTGCTTAGTCTTTTGTTTCCCATAAGAAAATGCCTTCTGTCCTGCATCTTATTTCTCTGAAAATGGGGGACATTTTGAAAAAAGCAAATCTTGGTTTAAAACATTTAGGAAACTTTCTGCTCTTCTTTAACATTGTGCTTTAGGATGAGTCATTTAATAATCTTGCTGCTTTTATCATGGAAATCTCCATGACAGAAACATTAAAGTAAGGAAAAGTAGTGGAGGGAGGTTGGTACTGGGTTTATGTTTCTGGTTCTTCCCAAAACCTGTGAAAGAGTATTCTCTTTGGTAAATGATGAGTAGAGATCTGCAGAATGTCACTTCTAGGGAATGTTCAGTTACATATTAAAGATAATAAAGATATCTGGGCCTGAAGTATGCATCTGTTCTGATAGGTGGTTCTGAAGAAAATTATGAAACGGATCTGCCAGAGCCACTGCCAACTAATAAGCAGCTAAGTGGGAGACATTTTGGAAAAAGAATGGAGGGTAGAAGAGGCTCCAGGTTGATAGGTATTCAGCAGAGGTTTTTTTGGTGGCTGGCCTAGATGAGCTCTTCTTTACGTTTGTCTTTAGAAATATATATATAGCTAACAGCACCTCATAGGTGTGAATTTTATGTTCTGGCTGGAACAATGTTGCCGTGGGAATGAAAGTCATTTCCCAATGTTCTTTGAAGGTTGGGGCCTTCAAGCTGAGATGATTTTGGTTTTGAAAGAGGGAGACTTTAGTAAGGGGAAAAGACTTTTTTTTTTTTTTTAAAATAAGAGCATCTTCAAGGTCTTTCACTACTTAGGAATGATTTTTCTGCCTTGTGTCAAAGGCTGTTGCTTTAAACATCGTCCTATTTCCATACATTAAAAGAACTGTCCTTTTAGATGTCTATGAAATTAAGTTTGTTGAAGGATTATCATTAGATTATATTTAAACTGATAGAGCCAAATATAAATTCATACTTAATTCTCTGAAAATCTGTACCTAATATAGCTTCAGTTAAACCCTTCTTGTTCCAAACGATAAGCTTTATTTGATTAAACTGAATATAGGTACCTTTTGAAGTACATACCCCACACATGTAAAAGATTTAAAAAACAGAGAGCAAGGAGCAACGTTTCCTTAAACTCACTATAAAATAATTCCTTTTTGTGTTTGACTGCAACCATGAACATTTGATCATGGTTTTTCATTTATACGGAAACGTTTCTCTGGTAGTAGTATGGCGTAGCTCACTTGCTCCTCCTGTTCAATGGACTCTAATCCTATGTTTGTGACGTCCCAGTAACTTCCATGGTAACAGTCAAGAACACCATATTGTGGCATGTCTGAATCATGCAGAAGGAATTTGATGAAAGGGGGAGGCTTTCTATTTAAACATATCTTGAAAATTGTAGTGCTGGGAAAAAACCTATAAAAACATTGTGGTATTTCAGGTTTTCGAGGCATTCTTTCAATAATGAGCCAGAATAAGGTGGCTCAGAGCCCCTTCGCTGGCATTTGAACATTTTTTTTCTTTGAAATCCTGCTAAAAAGTGAATGTTCTTAAAAAGTGAGTAATTTTGTAGGTGTTTGTACTAGCTCCTGATTATACAGTGCAATTTGTTTTTTCTCTTGCTCAAGAATTGACTCTGAGAGTTATTAGCACTGCAAAAGGAGGAAAGGGAAATCTTAGCACAGTGGAAAAATGCAGTGACAATGTATGTTTTTGTGCCATTTTCTAGAAAAAAAAAAAGTTACAAGAACAACATTTATGAGAGACCTGTACGCCTTACACCTTTGTACTACTGCTTTCTCTCTGTATACTGAAGCTTCCCTGTCACTAGTGGCTTGTTGTTTAAAGATTCCGTAGTATTTTAGTTTGGTAAAATTAGAATGCCTCTATTTGCTTCCACTGTGAAATGTATACGCAGCTCCCAGGAGGTTTTTTTTTCTGTCTTTATTCATGCTGAAATCTTGTATTTGCAGGGTGTTTTCTGCTTATATTAAGGAAGTGGATGAAAAACCGGCCAGTACACCATGGGGCTCCAAAATGCCTTTTGGGCAGCTGATGTCAGAATTTGGGGGTGCTGGAAGTGGCGGATGGGTGCACAGTGTCAGTTTTTCTGCCAGTGGTAACCGCCTAGCCTGGGTCAGTCACGATAGTACTGTGTCAGTTGCTGATGCCTCAAAAAATATGATGTAAGTATGTTCTTTCTGTTAGTTATTAGTTCTTTGACATAGAAGGAAGCAGTATGTGGAATATTGTATTTGCAACAAGAGCTGTGACTGCTGTTTCCAATTTTGATAGTTTTACTGTAGATTCCGGGAGCCTCTTTGAGGCCTGCATAAGAAAGGTAGATTCTTAGAACTTTAGATTATATAATTTAAATTTCTTATAAGAATTTTTCAGTGAGGGTATAGTCAGTTTACTTTGGGGGGAGATGGGAAAAGTATTTGAAAAAAAACCCCAACCCCAATGTTCCTCTCCAGTGATTGGGGAAACAATATTTCCTTGTAAATGGATTCAGGAGAATCCAGAAACACGCTCACTCTGTAACTACTAAGACCCTATCCCCAACGAGCATCTGGAAAATAAGTTGTTCTTTTCACGAAACGTTAATTCTAGCCAGTGTCCTTAAGACACAGCTGCTGAAATGTTTCAATTTACACCTTCCAATCCAACAAAATATTTCACTAATAGTTCCTTCTGCTCCTCATCTTGATCTGAGTAATTTTTCAGTGTCTATGGCTTTCTAACCAAGGAGGATGAGATTTTTCCATATGTTTTGATAGCAGAGATGGCTGGTGGATCATCCAGGCATTGCTGTCCTTCATTTTGAAGTACGATTCAGGTGTCTACAGCTGTATAAGTACCTGGCTGGAGATTTCATCAAGTATAAAGTGTCCTAGAGTTCATTTCTCATTTATTAAAAAATCATAAAAGTTGACTTAATTTAACATACAGACTTTTTCCTCCTGAAAAGATGATGTCAAGCACTTCAAGTGTTTTTTATATGCACATTAAATTAATAGCTTTATCAATTTAAACCTTTTTGGGGGTGTTCTTTTTAAACTCTTGTCACTGCTTACACACAATACTAGATAACTTCAGTCTTTCACTTGGAATACTTCATGTTTGTTATAGACCTTCCTGGACACTTTCATTAGGTTAAAACTTTATTACAAATTCAAACCTTCTGGTGTCACCTCAGGACAATGGAGCTACACTGACTTCTTTTCCAATAACCTTTGTGTGGGAACGGTCTCTATTTTTTGTTGGGAGCCAAAAATGAGAGGTTTCAATGAAGTCCTCTAACAAATGTTCTTGTGTTCAGGGTTTCGCAGCTGAAAACAGAGTTCCTCCCACTCCTGAGTGTGTCGTTTGTCTCGGAGAACAGTGTGGTGGCAGCTGTAAGTGTCTATTATTTTTTTTCTTGTAGAATGTTGTAGTGTTTTGAAGAGGGAGAAACACCATACATTACAAAACTAGTAATAAGCAAGTTCCATAGTGTCAGTCTTTGCATTTCTGCAATTAACAGCAGCAGAAAAAAGAAATGGTAATTATGTTGGTTATGTTTCCTAACATGTTTTCACGATGTTTGGTTGCAGGGCCATGACTGCTGCCCAATGCTTTTTAACTGTGATGACCGTGGCTTGCTGACCTTTGTTTCCAAACTAGACATTCCAAAACAGAGCATCCAGCGCAATATTTCTGCTATGGAACGCTTCCGAAACATGGATAAAAGAGCCACTACAGAAGATCGTAACACTACCCTGGAGACACTGCACCAAAACAGTATAACGTGAGTGTCTTGGCCACAATACGAGGGGAAGGAACGGTCCCCTTGTTGCTTTGGTTTCCCAGGATGTACTGCAAACCCTAGGAGAGCTCAGATTTGTTATACCAGATGGGTTTAGCTGGTATCCCCTTTTCATTTTAGGCTGTCACTAACAGCTGTCTTATTTCTGGGACTTACATGGAAGCTGGTCAAGTTAATCTTTAACATGTCATGCATGCTACTGCTGTTTGCTCCTGTTTAATGTGTTCTGTAACTTGAACACAGTTTATCTTATCAAATATGTGGATAGTTCTCAAGAGTTTGGTAGCACTGTGCAAAATCTAGTCAGCAGAATTCACCTGAAACAGGAATTCGCATACCAGCTTTCTATTTCAGACGCTATTTCCATGTGTATTTAATAATAGGATTTCTGGTTAATAGAGTAAAACATCCTTTCATTTAAAAAACTATGTGAGTCCAGGGGATGCTAACATTTCTCAAGCAATGTCTTTATTCAGGGAGAATGTTTAGGCTACAATCACCAAGCAATAAAAAGAGCTTTCAATGTCTTTTTTCTTTGCTTATTTTTCTGAAGCATTGTACCAAAAATCTAGCATAAGCTCTGCTATACTCATGTCTCCCTTTGAGAGAGTAGGAGTTGAATTCAACCCAAATTCCCCAGCTTTTTGGCTCTCTGGAACGGGTGTCTGTGTTACAGCTATCACTCTGTTTTCAGCCAAGTGTCTATTTATGAGATAGACAAACGAGATTGTCGTAAATTCTGCACCACCGGCATTGATGGAGCAATGACCATCTGGGATTTCAAGGTATGCTTTTACTACCATGTTTATGTGCACTGGGTGCAGTGGTGGGGTGTTTTTGATCTCTAGCATCAACTTCTGGGGCTCAGCCCTAATGCAGGTTTTACTAGCAGTAGGAAATCCAGACTGGAATATTCAAGACTATTGGTGAACTCCATAAGGAAGACAGATCCAAGATTCAGCGTAAATGCAGATACACTTTGTTTAGCAGATGGTGCTAATCCCGATTTAGTTTTTTAATGGATTTGCTTAATGTGCCTGTAGGAATGAATCCCACTAGTTCTTTCCTTCTCCAACCTCTACCTCAGCCGCAATCAGGCTGCAACTATCATTGCTACGACACAGCCCACTGCCTCTTCTTGCTCCCATCCCTTTGGATTCTGCTTACTGTCCTTCTCCAGAACATGGTCCTCTCATAATTAACTTACCAAAGTAGTGAGAACTTACCTCAGACAGTTAGAAAATAGAGTAACCACTGTACTGAAAACCCTGGAAGAACTTAGTAACGCAGGTGCTTGCTTTGCTGAGGAGTGGCCAACAGAGGACTCTGCTGGCCTCCCCAGGCTGCCAAGAGTTCTGCATGGCTTTTAGAAAAAGAAGCTTGTCTGTATTTTCTAATGCTAGAAAGCTCTGATGGGGACAGGAGCCAAATGAGAAATTGAGGTGATATTTAAGTTGCTTTAATGCAATTTCAGGGGAAGGGGTGGAGATTGAAATGAAGTGACTATAGTGATCTCTGGCTCTTGAATATGAGTCTAATCTCAAGTTTTCAGAGCTTTTAATTGTTTTTCTTAGCATCAGCATTTACACTGAATTATCTAACACAGGATACTGTAGCAGACTGTGATTAAGATTTTTCTCTCTTTCAAGACTTTAGAGTCTTCTATTCAAGGTCTACGAATCATGTAAAGATGGATTTCCATGATCTAGCAGGATAAACTGCTTGACAGAATGAAGCTCCCACATCTGCACAAACCCGAAAAGGGAGGAGGAAGGTGGAATATTTGGAAACACTGAGAAAATACAGCTTGGCAGATTTTCTTTTGAATCTAAATTTGGTGAATTGTGTTGGTTTGAAAATCAGCTGTGATTGTTCTTTTATATATTTTTTTTTGGTTGGTTGTTTCATTCCATTCTTTACCAAAGCTGCTCCTTAAGTAGTTTATTGCAGGAAGTTATGAATCACTAACTTAAAAGGGGAATTTTATGTAAATTGTCTGCTAGAAATAATAATAATAATAAAAAAAAGAAAAACTGATTCTTTGTTTTGGTGCTCATTAGCAGTGATTAAAAAAGGAGTATTAAGGGAATTAACTTAGAGAGAAGGGGAAAACCCTGCACTGATACTTTAAGGCCTTAAAACAGGAAAAGTTCATATTAACTGAAAGTTTCTTGAAGTAGACAGTTGACCTGGAGGTCTGATGATCTGGATATGAAGATTCAGCTGGACTTCTTTCAGAGGAATTGTTCCCTTGAGGTGATGATTTTGGAGGATGAATGATTTTGTCCTAGTACTCTTAATTCTGTCTGCCTAGTATTTAATCCAGTAATAATAGCAGATTAACCTGAATGTCTTTTTTATTGTCCGTTTAGCGATTCATAGTTTTCCACAATTAGTTGTAGTTACTTTTTAGGATTTGTACAAAGACTTCTCCGAACACAGTGCCTAGGATATGGGGTGGAAAGCTGCATGTGGAAAGTGAGGCAAAAAATTTGCTGCGCCTGATTTTAGGATGACAAATTAAAAGCAAATAACTTCATAAGTCTGTGAAGCTACACAGGCCTGCACATTGTGTTAGAGCTGAGTGCTCGGCCTATAAAATTCTGTGTTTATAACGACTGGTAGAGAAATGAAGCACATTTATCTGAGGTATCAGCGTGATCTGGCTTCTGTGCAGATCCTTGTCTCCAGGTGACTGTACCTTTTGAAGTTCAGTTCTGAGCCTCGGTGGCTCACGGAGGCATTTGCACATAACTTATTTTATTCATGTGGTCTAGTTACTCTTAACTGTATTGCTGCCTTGAGGCAGGCTGTGCTCTGGAGGGGATTATCTGGCTCACAGCACTGCTTTACAAGGTTTAAGACTTTGTCATTTATGTTGAAAATGCAGAAGTGTCTTAAAAAAACCCCAATGACTAAATTTACCACTTCCTCTGGAACCAGAGTTGCTTCACACACTGCTCATTTCTCAGCTCTGAGTGTTTGAAAAGGGAGGGTGGAAGATAAGTGCACAAAGCTGACAACTGCTGTTGTTCTGCTGCGAGTGAACTGTGTCCCATCACAGAGCTGGGTTGTTCTCGGGTGCAGTGTTGGTTGTGTGCAGAGCATGAACTGTTTTTCCGGTTCCTTCAGGTTTTTTTGTGTCTCCCACCTTCTTCCCCTGGCAGTCAAGCATGGCTTTGCAATTTTCTCTCCCTTCTAAACATAAAATAATGACTACTTAACCTCAGTTCTTGCAGTCTAATGGCCTGATGTGTCCTATGACTTGTGGTGGGGGCAAGTTTATCAGCTAGAATACAATGCTGAAAGAGTTAAGTGTGTTTTGGATTGAAGTGACCCCACCAGCCTTGGTGGATGGACAGAGGAGCATGGGGTTTGGCTTTGACCATCTCCATATGTACTATTAGATGTGTATATCTCACAGACAGTAATGATTTGGTTTCTGAAGTCACTTTTGAAAGTATGGTAGTTTATTTCTAAAAAGTATTTAAAAAAAAATATTCTAAAGTATATGGTCCAAGGATGGAAAAAATCATCTAATGAGTGGAGAAGATGGGTCTCTTATGTGTTTATGCCTTGTTCTTTTTCTGTGTGAAAGAGCTGGAGAAGGTAAAATGAGCTCATTTGCCTCAAAAAGCTAACAAACTGAAGTTTGATGAAACTCTTGGATGTTACTGTCTGAAAGAAAGAAGTACGCTGGAAGTCTGAGATCAAAAAAAGATTGGGGATATTTATAATAGAAGAGGACCGAGCAAGAGGAATATAAACAACCATCACTCAAGGCATAATTCAACGGAAACCAGCCCCATGCGCGGGGCCGGGAGACTCGTGCGCCGTCAGCGCTGGGGGCCGGGGGCTCTCTGGTTTCCCGGCAGAGGATGTTCTGCTGTCGTCCCCCCTCCGGCGTCCGTGAGCACAGGGAAGGGAGGTGGTGGCTTTGCCTCTACCCTTGTTGTGGTCACCTCCCTCCATCTCTGACACCGTCCTTCACGTCCGGAGTGGGTGATGATCCACAAGTGTGTTTAGCACCAGGCTCCCGAGCCTGGGCTCGGGTTAACGGCGCCTCTGAAGGCGATGTGTGCAATGAGCGCGTGGTTGCAGTCTTAATTACAGGGTAGCTGCTGCCTGCATGTGCTCAACCTTACGCGCGGGTTAACGGACTGTTGCGGGCAAGAAACGGGGCTCGATGCAAGTGGGGATGCTGGGGACTGTTCCACGAGCCTGCCTGGAAAACTCCCCAGCCTCTGAAGGGAAAGAAGCTGCAGAATCGCTACTGCTTTTCATCCCCTCTGCCTCACCTCCGAAGAAAAGCCCAGCAAAAAAACGTTCCAGCATCTGTGCAGGGGGATAGTTCCTCTACGGCCTTTCTGCAGAGGCCCTCAGCATCACAAGATGTGCTGCTGTGGATGCAGGAGGATCTTTCCACTTCAGAAAACAGGCAAAAGTGGGTAAAGGATTTGGCCAAACCTTGAGTTGGACCTGGCAAGAGGCCAGGAGCAATGAGGAAATGCAAGGAACCGCTCCGCAGGCAGCACTGGGGTGACACTCTCCCTTCCCTTAATAATGTACATTGAGTCCTGCTGCAGTTATTAAACTGACTCGACCTTCACCCACCTCCTCGCCTGGAAGGGATCTGACGTGAAGGGATGAGCAGAGGGATGGTCTGTCCTGCGTCCTCCCATCCCACACGGATGAAAGCTGCTGGTCCTGGTACAGGAGGCAGCAGTGGGACACCTTGGTCAAGAGCTGAGAGAGCGGCTTGTAGCCAAAGGACTAGAGAAAAATTGCAGGCAGCAGGAAAAACTTCAAAAAGCTGCGACTTTCAGCCACGTGGGAGCTGTGGTGCGAGCTCCTTCTGTTTTGCTGCAGCGATGCTGTGCATGAGGCTGGATGCTGCGATGGGCAAACTGCTCCCGAGGGGGGCTTTTCCCCACCGTGGGGATTCACTCCTGAGCAGAGCTGCAGAGACTCACCACCCTTCGGGAACGTCTTGGGATCTCCATGTGTGTCTGCTGGGATCACGGCGACATGTGCAAAGGGCAGCCTGGCTAACGGAGCCTGGCTGGCTGAGGGAGTGATGAGCTGCCTGCTCCGTGCCACCCCGCAGAGCCCGTAGAGGGGATTAATTCTGCAGCTCAACAAATACGAGGTTTTGCACCAGCATCCTGCAGCTGAGAAGCCCTGTTGGGGCCCTGCCCTCCCTGTATGAGACCCTGATGTGCTGCTGTCCCACTTCTGTGATGTTACTCAGGGAGGGAAGGGACAAGTTCCTCCGTCCACGTGTGACTGCAGCAGGGGAGCGAGAAGCTGGAGCCCATCTTTCCTTCCCAACACTTACAGCAGGAGCTAAGCTGCTGGGAGTTATTCTGCCAAGGTGGGAAAGGAATAAAAATTAGTTGCTCTGAAGCATGGGGGGGGGGGGGAAAAATCGAGGGGTGCATGTCTGGTAGGTGGGGGTACATGCCCTCAGCTGTGACTGCAGCCAGCCAGGGTCCCCTGGGCTCAGTGGGATGCGGGAACCGGCAGCAGCTGCTGCTCAGGGTGGCGGGATCCAGGCGCCGCAGGGTCCTGCCGAGCTGCGAATCTCCCCGGGCGTGGGAGGCGATGCCGACGCGCGTCTCGCCCCGGGTGGGCTCAGACGGCAGCCGCGGCCCACTGCGGGCCACCCCCGGCAGGCACGGCCATCCTGCTGCATCCGTCCCCCTGAAACGCACCAGCCCGCTGCTGGGAGGAGAGGACGGGGATCCTTCCCCTCTGCTTTCCCAGCCACGTCCTTTCCCGGTGCACCCGGGGAAAAGTTGCCCACATCCCACCGAGCAGCAGGGGCTGCCGGGAGCATCCTGGGGCTGGTGGCCCATCCACGTGCGGCGATGGCGGAGAGGCCTGGCTCGCAGGCAGGGGCAGGGCGGCCGCCGAGCTGCTTTGCACTCCCCCAACGCCCACGTAAGGAAGTGGTTGCATTTCTCGGAGAGGAAAAGGGAAGTCGGGCTGCCTCGGCGGGGCAGCCAGCAGCTCCCGCCGCTCGCTCCGGGCTGCCGTTCGTGTTGACTGCCCAGAGTCCATGAACTAGCCCTGCCTGCGCTGCCCAGCAAGGTAAGGAGCGGGGAGCCGGCTCTGCCACCCCGGTGAGGGGCTGGATCTGTCCCGTGGGGGGGCTGTGGCCGTAGCCTCTCCCGGTGCTCACACCCTGCTCGAGGGGAGGTGGGGACCCCTGGCCAGGGCTGCTTTGGGGTCTGAGGGGGGGTGCAGGCAGTGTCGTGCCGCTCGTGTGTTTTGTTGTCGCTGTGTTTCGGGTTTGGTTTTTTTTTTTTTTCTCCCCGCGGCTTTGGCAGCAAGTTTGAGTTTTATTCTCTTGCTGGAGGCCTGGCAGCTGTGGGATGTTGGAAAGGGTCCCCCAGTGAGGGTCCCACGAGGGTTGGTGCTGGCAGAGCCAGAGCTGCCTGCAGTCTGTTGTCTGTCAGGAGAGGTGCCTCTCCTCCTCAGGCATCAACTGCCTCGGGCTTTGCCCAGCATGAGGAAAAGGACGGTCAGAGCCACCCTGGGACAGCGCTGTCCCCCCAGGGCCAGGCTGGCTCCTGGGGTACCCCACACCCACATAGAGGACCAAGGAAGGGTGTCCCCAACCTGGCTGGCAGGAGCATGGCAGGGGGTGACACCCTGCAGCTGCTGCAGAGGGGCTCCCAGGGCAGGGTGTTGAGGGCTCGGTGGTGCAGGAGGACCAGGCCACCATGGTGGCCACGGATGTCTTCATGGGGTCCTACAGCTCCCACTGGGACTGTTACCGCGTCCCTGCTCCAGTGGGTGCAAACCCACGTCCTGCCACCCCATCAAGCTCAGCAAAAGTGAAAATACAGCTCCTCTGGCTCGGGGCTTCCTCCCTGGGGCCGGGAGGAGCCCCCAGCACTTGGTTCCTGCTAAGGTTTGGTTATCTCCTCCAAGGACGTTTCCGAACTACTCAGGGCTGGCCAGGGAGATAATGGAGCTGCATCAGGTCCCAATCCCACCCTGTCTGACCTTCTAAAAATTCCCATTTTCCTCCCTTGAGAGCTTCTGTATCAAGCAGGTACACAGACATGGCCCCTCTGATGCTCTTTACTGCTGGGGAAGGGGCTGCTGAGCTCCCCAGGGGTCACCCCACAGCTCCCCCCTCCACGGCAGAAGCACAGCTCAGCCCATGGGGTGTCAACAGGGAACTGGCCATAAACCAGCTGCTGGGGGAAATGAAACATAAACCGCTGCAGGGAGCGATTGGCGCTCGAGCAGCCCGTGCTGCTTTACCCCAGTGGCAGGGGAACAACTTCCGCTCCCTGGCGTGGTGGCCGAGTGGCAGCGGCTTTGTAGCCTCCTGGGGGTCACCCCGTGCTGAACCCCGGCAGGATGGCTGGGGCTGGGCAGCTGCCTGCTCAGCCGTGCCCCTGTCCCCGGCCGGTGGGGACGGGTGTTTCAGCAGCGGCTCAGCCGTGGGGTGTGTGACAGCAGGGCTTGTGCTGTGCATCACATTGGGATTTCTTCCCATGCAAAAGGCAGGTGATGGAGCCCCACAGATTTTCTTTTCAGCAGCCCAGGGACAGAGGTTTGCTAGGAGGGACTCTTTTCCTTCCCTTATACTGTTTCTAGCTGCCAAAGAAAACGGGCAGTGTTCAGGGAGTTCCCAAAATAGCCGAGAGGCAAACTGTGAGTAATCCCCGTCCGTCATGGCCTGGCGAGGTGTTTCCCTACATCCGTGTGTTATCTTGGCTGGGTGGCCGAGGGGCTGCACCGCTGCTCCGAGCCCTTCCTGGTCCTGTGGCACCCGGAGGGGACTTGTGGGAAGCTGCTCTGTCCCGTGGCACCGGAGCGGTCGGTGGGTGCTGGCAGGAGCAGCAGGAGCTCAGCCAGGGGAAGGGATTAGTCACCACCTCGCCGGGGCTGAGCACACAGGGGATGGGATGGGATGGGATGGGATGGGGGTGCCTCCTTGGGGCTTTGGCTCTTCCTAAATGAGATGGGGAAGGAGCAAGTGGATTCAGCCCCACAGGACTGGTGGGAGCAGCTAGAGGAAGGGGGTGCTGCCCATGGGGGGGCCTCTGGGATGCACATGAGGCTGGCAGTGCCAGCACCACCGTCCTTTCCTGCCCACCAAGCTCCAGCTGGATGGGGCAGTTTGGAAGTCCATCTGGCCACGGGACACCCATGTGGCACCCAGCTATGGGGTGCCTCGCCATGGGGTACCCATCTGGCACCCAGCCATGGGACACTCAGCGTGGGGTGCCCAGCCACGAGGCAGCACCATGGGGAACGTCTCCTCCAGCTCCACCTGGACCCTCCCTTGCCCGCCCTGAGCTTGGGCAATCTCTGAGCTTGGAAATCCTCAGGGAAACCCCTTCTCTGGCAGAGGGGGGACACAGTGGGCTGCAATGCGGGGCTGATCCCTGCGGGAGGGAACACTCAGTGGGGCTGGGAGCTGGGGGTCCCACTGGGGGCTCGTCCCCGTGGGCAGAGCAGCATCTCCTGACAGCCACGGGTGTCTCACCCTGTCCCCAGCCTGTGAGCCATGGCCTACCACAGCTTCCTGCTGGAGCCCATCAGCTGCCACGCCTGGAACAAGGACCGGACCCGTAAGTACGGCCGGAGCACCCCATCGGAAAATCCCCAGGGGTGGCCTGAAGCACTAACTGTCCCAGCTGAACATTGCTGCAGTGGGCGATGCCCCCCCGAGATGGGGCAGAGCTGGGTTGGGGCTGTGTTTTGGGAAGCGGGTCCTGCTGCAGGCAGATTATGGAGCTGGGACAGTACGTGTCACCCTGCGTCCCCCGGTCCTGCTGCCAGGGCAGAGCTGGGTGCTGGGGGTGCCAGCACAGCGTCCGGCCCCCGGGCACCACGGCAGCCGGTGTGGGAAGGGAGGGATGAAACGTGGAGAGGAGAGCTGAGCTGAGCTGAGTGATTCACGGCCGCTGGCATTTCCCGGCCATAGCGCGGGGGATGTGGGAGAGAACAAAAAGTGCTTTCTCTGCTGCGGCCGGCGTGCCGGGCAGGCGGGGCTGGATGGGAGCTGAGCATCCGCAGCCATCCTGTCCCACCCCATCCCACCAGCCCCGTGGGACCACAGGCTCACAGGCTGGGGGAGGGAGGATGCTGGGCTGGAGAGTCTGGGGGAGGTTCCCTCTTTCCCATAGAGACAGTTTGCAGGAGCAGGACCAGCTTTGGGGCAGCACGGGGCTGGGGGGGCTTGGTGGGGTCCCACTGTGTCCTGCTGAGCCTGGAGCACAGGAAGGGGCAAGTCGATGCTGTCTAGCTCTGCTCCCCACTGGCAGAGCCCATGACCCAGGGGAGGGCTTTGTCCCGGCTGCTCTCACCCTGCAGAGATCGCCCTCTGTCCCAACAACCACGAGGTCCACATCTACCGCAAGGATGGGGCCAAGTGGAGCAAAGTCCATGAGCTGAAGGAGCACAATGGGCAGGTGACGGGTGAGTCCTGATTGACTGAGGAGATGGGGACATGGGTGGTAGGTGGCCCTGCCCCAGAGCCAGTCCCAGCCCCACTCGGTGGCACCGGCAGCTTCTGGATGGGGGTTGTGCAGCGGGTAGAGGAGAGGGAGCAGGTTGTATCTACTTCTCCTGGTCTTGATCTGGCATGTCAGAAAGCACCCAGGGGTGGGATGGATGGGATGGGAGGGAGGGAGGGGAAAGTATGAATAGGTGGAAGAGATGGGGTGACATGAGTTGAGAGGGAATGGGATGGGGTGGAAGGGATGGGAAAGGATGAAGTGGGATGAGATAGATGGATGGGAAAGACATGTGGGGTGGGGTGGGATGGGATGCTTTGCAGTGTGAGGTTTGGCAAGGGCTGGATGGGATGTTTTGGGATGGATGTGGGAGTAGGGCAAAGAGGGACTCTGGAGCAGAAACCACCCAGAACAGCTCTGACTTCATATAGCCTCCATCCCTGAGTGACCCATCCCCATCCCCATGGCTCTCTGGGCCACCGTCACCCCCCTCTGACTTCCAGGCATCGACTGGGCCCCAGAGAGCAACCGGCTGGTGACATGTGGGACCGACCGCAATGCCTACGTCTGGACCCTGAAGGGCAATGTCTGGAAACCCACCCTGGTCATCCTGCGGATCAACCGGGCTGCCCGCTGTGTCAAGTGGTCCCCCAAGGAGAACAAGTTCGCTGTGGGCAGCGGCTCCCGCCTCATCTCCATCTGCTACTTTGAGCAGGAGAACGACTGGTGAGGCTCTGCCATGGCCTTGCTGGGTCTGTCCTGTGGGGAATGGAGGAGAGATGGAGAAGACAGGGAGGGAGGGAGGGAAGGGAGACAGGAGAATGGAGGAGTTGGAGGTGAGACAGGAGGAGCTGGAGGAGGAGACAGATGGTGAGATGGGGGGAGGTACTCCCTGTGCCCAAGCTGCTACTGCAGGACGGTGACCCAGGGTAGCTCCTGGGGTGCTTGGAGTCCTGACCGCCCTCAGCCAGCCCTCTGGAAAGCTCAGCAGGGTTCCCAAGCGTGGTGTGGTGATGCTCCCCCACTGATACCAACCGTTCTCCACGCAGGTGGGTTTGCAAGCACATCAAGAAGCCCATCCGCTCTACAGTCCTCAGCCTCGACTGGCACCCCAACAATGTCCTCCTGGCCGCTGGCTCCTGTGACTTCAAATGCAGGTGAGGAGCAGGGAGGGTGGATGACGGGGCACCCCATGGGCTCTGGCAGGGAAACTGAGACATGAGAAGGGGCAGGGATGGAGGCAGCTCTGGTGCTGTGTCCAGGGACACATGGCAAGGCTCTCCCCCCTCTCAGGATCTTCTCAGCCTACATCAAGGAGGTGGAGGAGCGGCCCAGCCCCACGCCATGGGGCTCCAAGATGCCCTTTGGGGAGCTGATGTTCGAGTCAAGCAGCAGCTGCGGGTGGGTGCACAGCATCTGCTTCTCAGCCAGCGGCGCGCGTGTGGCCTGGGTGAGCCACGACAGCACCCTCTGCCTCGCCGATGCCAACAAGAAGATGGCGTAAGTGGGGCTGGGGAGAGGAGTGGACTAGGAGGGGCTGGGGTGGCCATGCTGTGGGTGGCAGGGGGGGTTGACCCCAAAAACAACCTGGGGATGGAGACATCTGAGTTGGGTTGGGCCAAACATAGATGGAGGAGAGGTGGTGTGTCTTCTCCTTGTAGTCTTGTGGCTTCCATCTATGTTATGAGCTGTGCAAGTCTCAGTGCAGACAGGCTGCTAATGCCCTGCCCTTCCTCGTAGTGTTGCTTCGCTGTGCACCGAGACCCTGCCCCTCCTGGCTGTCACCTTCATCACTGAAAACAGCCTGGTGGCTGCGGTGAGTCTGCGCTGGGGATGTGGGGTGGGCACCGCACTGGGCCTGACAGGAGGGTGCTGAGCAGGGCCACCTGGTTCCCCAGGGCCACGACTGCTACCCAATGCTGTTCATCTATGAGGAGAGCCAGAGCACACTGACCTTTGGGGGGAAGCTGGATGTCCCCAAGCAGAGCTCCCAGCGTGGCCTCACTGCCCGCGAGCGCTTCCAGAACCTGGACAAGAAAGCGAGCTCGGACACCACCAATGCCTCGCTGGACACCCTGCACAAGAATAGCATCAGGTGTGTATGGGGGGGATGAGTGGGTGAAGGGACAGGCTCAGCTGGGTCACCCCAGGGTCTGTTTGCTGGCCCCTGAGCATCCCCTGACTGTGTTGCTGTCCAGCCTGGGTGCTGGGACAGCCCTGGAACACCCCCAGCGCACCCCTGGATATCCCCAAGAGTGTTCCTGGAGCATCCCTGAGCATCCCTGAATGTGGGTGGGGGAGATGGAGGCATTCAGTTCCAGGAGCTGGGACAGCTCCAGAGCATTCCTGGGCATCCCTGAGCACCCCTGCACACAGGTGGAGGAGACGAAGGGCTCCAGCTCCAGGAGCTGGGATAGTGCCTGAGCATGCCTGGGCATTCCCAGAGCATCCCTGCATGGGGGTGGGGAACGTGAAGGGGTCCAGCCCCACTCCCACTGGACAGCCCCAAGGGCTTGGCGGGGACCTGGGACTGACTCCCCGCTGCCTCTTTGCACCCTGCAGCCAGATCTCGGTGCTGGCGGGAGGGAAGGGCAACTGCTCACAGTTCTGCACCACGGGGATGGACGGTGGCATGAGTATCTGGGATGTCAAGGTAAGGCGTCCCCGCGGTGCCGTGGTCCCCCCAGGCTAGTAGCACCCAGTGTTGAAGAACCCTCCTTAGCTACAGCTCTAATTGCAATCCCTCACCCTGCTGCTGCTGCACAGATCTTTGCTGGGGTGGTGGGGCCCATCCTGCCCACGGGGGTCTCACAGGCCTGAGTGGGATCTCCTGGGTGGGGGACACCGCTGGGTGGCACTTTTAAGCTCGTTATCAGAGCTGGGGTGTTGATGCCCGCCTTATGCAGGGATCCAGCACCCTCTCCTGGCTTCAGCTTTACCCACATGGCTTGAAAAATTAGCCAAAACCAGCCGAAGTTGGGATCTCTTCCCCATGGGGACAGGTTGGCATCCCAGGGGACAGATTTCCCCCCGGGCTGTGCCCTCCTTTCAGCTCCCCAACCACCTCCAGTTGCCTTGAAAAGCAAAAAGCTGATGATGAACGACCTCCCGTTTCATTTCAGAGCCTGGAGTCAGCGCTGAAGGATCTCAAGATCAAATGAAGGAGCCACCCCAGAAGGGTGTCCGGGGATGCCAGCCCTCCCCTGCTCTGCTGCACTTGCCTGCTTTCCCCCCCGAGCCGGTCACGATGCCACCAGCAACACTTCCCCGGCTGCCAGCCAGCCCTGGTGGCTGCTCTCAGACAATTTTTTTTACTATTTTTGTTACCATCCTACCCGATGCTGGTCATACATCGCTTAAAGAAATCAAAAATAAACCAAGGATTTTCCTGTATCAATCTAAATTTTTTTTTTTTTTGCCTTTTTTTAAAAAAACAAATTCAATTTGAACAGGTGTGATTAGAGCACATCACGGCCACATCTCACCACGGATAGTTATGAATCAGGAAGGTGGGGATAAGGGGAATGTCACCCCCTCATTCCCTTCTTCCTTCAGCACGATTTCGGAACAGTATCGGTACTAGAGAAAAGGTAGGGTGGAGGATGGAGGCAGCACAGCAGTGCAGGTTTCCCATCTTGCTCCTGGCACTGAGCTCCTCCTGGACACCAGTCAAGTCCCATCAGGTGTGAAATTCCACACCCTAGGAGCCAGCTCTGAAACCTTGGGCTGCTGAACCAATCCTGCCGCTTTCCAGCCCGTTATCGCAGGCTGCCAGGTAGTTTTGATCAGAGCAGCTCCGACTTCCACCTTCCTCATCTCTAACACGGGGCAGGAGCAGTCCCGGTTCACAGCCAAAGGGGGAGGACAAAGCTGCACCCAGGAGCCCTCAAAGAAGCTGTAGGAAAGCAGATAAATCTGTGTTTCAGAGCTGGGTTTAATCACCTGTGGGAAGCAAGGGGCAGGGTCATATGTTTCACAGAGGGTATGAAATCATGCTAAAGTGGTTGGTGAGGGCTTTGGCAAAGGCACAAGAAGAACCAGCACCCAGGCAGGTGTGTAGGGGCAGGCAAGATGCCTGGCCACTCCCCCAGTGCTGCCGTGTCTTAAACTGAGCGTCTCTGCAAGGGAAATCCTACACTTCCCACCAAAAGGAACCTGTGCAGTGCCATGTGGTTACTCCTCCCAGGATCAGACCTCGCTGTGAGCTTGGGTTAAACCCAGTTCCAGGCATCAGTCAGGCCACTGCTCCCTAGCATCTGGTTCCATCCACCCCCCAGGCTCCACACAGCAGTTCTGTCCCCACCATTAAAGTTCTTCCCTCTCGGAGGGGTCTGGAGCACAGGTCTGCTGGGGAGCAGCTGAGGGAACGGGGGGGGTTTAGTCTGGAGAAGAAGAGGCTGAGGGGAGACCTCCTGGCCCTCTACAGCTCCATGACAGGAGGGTGCAGAGATGGGGGATGAGTCTCTTGAGCCAAGGACCCAGCGCCAGGCCCAGAGGGAATGGCCTCAAGCTGCCCAGGGCAGGGTCAGGCTGGCTCTGAGGAAGGATTTCTTTGCAGAAGGGGCTGTTGGGCGTTGGAATGGGCTGCCCAGGGCAGGGGGGAGTCCCCATCCCTGGAGGGGTTGAAGAGTTGGGCTGACCCAGCGCTGAGGGATCTGGTGGAGTTGGGAACAGTCAGGGTGAGGCTCATGGTTGGGCTGGAGGAGCTTCAAGGGCTTTTCCAACCTTGGTGATTCTGTGGAGCTGACAGCAAGGGCACCTCTCCTGGCATCGCTCATCTTGCTATCCCTGAAGCCAGTCACTGTCAAATTGTGCCCGGGGGCACAGCTCTGGGGCTTACACCTTTACCCACGGGCAGGTGACCCAGCCTCTCCACAGCGGGACAGCAGTTTGGGCAGGCAGCTCCCAGTCACATCCCCATAGGGGACATGTGACAGTTCGGAGACTGACCTTCTGACACAGAGACTGGGTTAGATAGCAGCCTGAGGGTAATTGTTTCTCTGCTGTGGTAACCAGACTGTGCAAGACTGTCCATTAGAGACAGCGGGAAAAGCTTTTTGCCTTCAGGATGCATCTGCTGAACCTCGAGCCAAATTCCACACCACAAACAACTCAGAAACAGCAAAGCAGCAGAGGCAGAAGTCACCCCACCAGACTGCACCTCAGCAGCGGCCTGTACACCCCTGTTCATTCACACGCACATGAAACGAGGACAGAGCACTTCTGATAACTTACATTTTAATCAGCCAAATATACAAGTTCTGTTGTTGTCGGTTTTTAAACTTTATCAAGTTTTTTTTTCCATCTGGGTCGGATACAATTAATGTCGTTTATTTTTTTCCTTTAAACAAAGGATGATGTGGTTAAAAACTGGCACTATCCCTAATAAGGAGGAGAAAAAAAAAAAATAAAAATGAAGAGGAGGGAAAAGGGGAGACCGGCTGCAAGAAAGGAGGGATGAAACCGGGAAGGAACGGCACTCCAGATGTCCATGAAGTCAGGCTCCCAGCTTATACTGCAACACCCTGCAGCAAAATTTGACGGGCCATTTGCCCAGAAGAATTCCTGGGATACATTATCCTTTGGGCTTCCACTAGCAAGTCAAAGTTTCCCACCCCATGCCCCACCCCACAATGACCCCACAATCTATTTTCTTGCAATCTAATATTTGAAGCATCTCCCCTCCCGCCCTGCCCCCTGTCTATGAGTTCTTAACCCTAAAAACAGCAAAAACATTCAGGTTTCCAAACTGTTACAGAGAATTGCTGTTCAGCACAGTTCTGCACCAAAGATAGCAGCTGCCCCTAACCCCAAATGGAAATCTGTGCCAGGATGAGGACAAACACATTGTCAGTGTCTCTTGGAGGTGAAGGTGACTTCGATGCCGCCGTGCACCCTACGTGGCATCTATGGTATGCAACACGACAGAGTTCCTGGCAGGCACCAGGCACAGTTCCCTGGCGTTTCCTCCTCTTGCATGTTCTGTGCTTACTTGTTAAGGGATAGTGACTGCAGTCTTTTACCTGCCATAGCCGCTTCATCTTTTGCTGGGGGAGGAAAAGAACAGAGGGTTTTGTCATTTCACAGCATATATCACCAACTGGTCGTGGCTTGACAGCCCCCCGAGACTGGAATCCTGCCAGTCATGTACAGTGAGGGAACAGGGAAAAATCTGACCCTCCCCGCCAATCCCTGGTAGATCCTCTCGGAGCTAAGAGGAGCAGCCTCCCTTGCGTGTTCCCTTCTGTCCTTGGCCTTTCTTCAGGCATCCACAAACCACCCTGATGCCGATGCACCAATTTCTGAGTGGAAGGCACTGAGAAGACACGCTCAACAGACTTCTGGTTCACACCTATCAGAGCTGAAGAAGCCCAAGCAGAGGAGGAGCCCTTCAAATTCCCTGGGTAGTTTGGATCCCCAACAGGCAAAACAGATAAATCACACCCAGCACAAGGAACCCCCAAACTGGAGCAAGCATCGCCTGCGAGGCTGAGGACAATATGGTTATCAAGGGCAGTTCCCTTCTCTCTTTCCCTTTTCAGATGTTCTAGAGCTTTATAAAGCAAGAGCTTTATAGGAATGGAACAGCTGAATCTGGTTTTGATGACAGGAGCTGTGATGACAGCAACAGCACGCAGTCTCAGGAGATGAGGGATTACTACGTGTGATATGAGAACTCATGCCTCTTGGCAGTACAGCCACTGCAAAGAGAAGTAAGAGGATATGATTAATTACTCTCTAACCTTTTCTTTCTTCTTCTTTCTTTCTGGCAGCTTCTTCCCTTTGCTTCCGAATGATGGCTAGTCGGGCGAGATCTGCCTTCGCTTGTTCTGTTTTGCCAGCTAGGTGCATTTTCATGTATCTTTCTTTTGCCTTTTGTTTCTCTATTTCCTCTCTGTTTGAGCAAAACACACCAGTCACCATAGCGTCCAAGCAAGGAGGCAGGTACAGGCAGAGAGGGGGAGGCTTTCTCACTGGGAAGGACAGCGAGGACAGACATGGATTGCCCACAGAGACTGGAGGGCCCTGTCAACCAGTTTTCAAGCACAGGTTGTATCTACTGCAGGGTTTGAACAGGGATGATGACAGAGATTATTTCTACCTTCATTCAGCTAAATAAGGACACTGACACACAAGGAGGTCAATCGAATTAGCCCCAGACCGCACAGCACCATGACATGTTTTCCCCAGCCTTACCCTCAAAGGTGTACTGCTGCTGCAGCAATCTATCCCAAACAAGCAAGCTTAAATCTTTCACTCTGAAACTTTCCACTGCTAAATGAAACTCAAAGATTAAACTTTGGTTGACATCTTATTGATCTGCTCAGACAAAAATTTCACCATGACACCTGCAATCTGGGAAACCGCTACCTCTCCTAGGGCACCTTCTGTAGCAAGATTAAAGTGGAGTCCAAGGTGACCTCTGATTAAAGGATTTCAGTTACAGCTGATTTTTGTCATAAAACTTCAAGAAAGGAATGGTCTACATCTGCTTCACAGCAACAAACTTCACTCTCTTAGTGCACCTGGCCAAGCTGCCTGGCTCCAGGACGCCCACAGCTACTCCCAGAGGACAGAAAACTGTAAAGTTTGGAAGGAAAGATATTTTGAACCACAGCTTGACAGTTTACTGCTGTTCAGTGTCTGCTTTAGACAGCAACATATTTAAAGGGCTTCCCTGAAACATCAATGCATACACAGCAGGGAAACACCTGCCTGCGTTAAGCTGCTGCCACCAGCAAGGATGAAATTCCAGGAACACACTAGCCCCTGCTGAGGCAGCAGGAAAGACTCACCGCTCTCGCCGTGACAGTTCCTTAGGTCCATCCAGGTCCAGCTGAGTTACTTTTTTGGTTGTCTGAATTACACGATTGGGATTCTCTATGTCTATCAACCCTTCCACTCCTTTGCGCTTTTGCTAAGGTTCAAGAACAAGAGGAAGGTTAAGAAGCTCTCTCAATACCCACACTGTGTTGTATCAGAGCTCATCAAACACACTGCCACACACCCCTAAAGCAGAATTCGAGATGTTTTTACTACCAGAGAGCAAAACCATTTATGAACCAAGATATATACCACCAGGCATCTTCAGCCCTTTTTGCAATCTTCTTGTCTTTGCATTTCATTTATAAAAATACACAAGTTTTCATTCTGAGGACAAAATGCTGTCAAGTAAAGGGCTTGGGGCTTTTAAAAATAGGTCCTCCATAAAAAAATTACTATAGGTAGCTCTCAAAGAGAACTGAGAGTCAAGAGCGTGCATCTCTCTCCTGTTCCAAGAATTTGGGTGGTGCAAATGCATTAAATGCCCTGAGAATGACAATACCTGATAATCCTCATCGTCTTCATCACTCTCATCTGAATCTAAAGACTTCTTCTCCTTTTTGGGGTCTCCTGTTGCTCCTTCACCTCCTTCTTCTTGCTCCTCTTCTTCCTACAAAATCACAGGAAATTAGAGAAAATGTATGTCAATAAAAATCCCAAATTCAGCAATGACTCTTAAATGTGATCATCCTGGAGGGGCAAGAGAGCTCTGAGAGCATGATCCTCATGACTCCAAGGGTGCCTGGCTGTTACAAAACAAGAGCTCATTCTCAGCACCTAAGTGTGCATCACCTGCCCCAGCAGGTCAACTCTCAACAACTTTGCTGTTCTCTCTGTGCAACAGACCAGGAAAATTATTGTAAAAGACAGAACTGGTACTTTACTTTCCCCAAATGAAAGATCTCCAGGAGACATTTTGGCCCGGTTTTTCAGTGCACAATATCTCAGGGACTGGAAACAACTTTAGTGTAGAGCTGGATCCCATCCTAGGTCTAGATAAAAAAAAGCCTAGAGAAGAGCAAATTGACAACCATCAACCAGAACACTGTTAGCCAAGAAATTACAGCCTGTTTAGCAGAGCTTTTACCAGTCAGAAGCCTAGGAATTAATTTATGAATCATTAGAAGATAAGATAAGAAGAACCAACATGGGTGTGAATAGCTTGCTTTGCCACTGCTAAATATCCCTCATCACAGCAACTGGCAAAGTGGATGAGCTATGGGCAGTAAGAGGAGTAATTTTGGTTCTGGGTTTTTTTTTTAAAGCCTTCCCTAACAAAATAGCGTTAGATGTAATCACTATGTGGTATAGATTATCACCAAAGAAAAAATAAGAGAAATCCTTCTTAAAGAGCAGTTCTCTGGTTTGTTTCAAAACAAGACAGACATTTCAAGTGGGGTCGTGCTTGCTTTGTTCCATTTCCAGTTGGCATTTTTATTAACAACTCGGAAGTAGAGAACACTTAGAAAGTTTGTGAATAACATCACACTGCTAGGAGTTGGAATAATTTTGGAAAACAGGATCAGACCCATAAGTGGTTTCAGAATTTGGAAAGATGGCACAAAACCAAGAAGGTGGAATCAGAAAACAAACCAAGAGGAGTTATACTTCGGAAGAAGAAATCCAACACAAAGTCGGAATATGTGGCTAAGCAGCAGTCCACACAATCATCTTGAGTTACAGCTGGTCAAAACATTAAAAAGGAATCAACAATATGGCTCACAACTGCTTGAAAGAGTAACCTCCTGCTCAGAGGTATTCATCAGTATTTCCTATATGGGGTATAATTATCCTACTGGAGTCAGTGCTGTAAGGCTTCAGCTGGAATAGTGTATTTGGGCTTAGGCAGCACTTTCAGAAAGTCACAGAAAACCAGCAGTGAGAATGCCATCATGGCTGTGAAAATATGGGGATACAGGAGAGCAAGCACTGCAAAAAGTAGCCATGCCTTTTATAATACCAGTCAGGTAGTTGTGGAAGTGAGGGGAGCTGTTACAATCCTATGTTGGGACATAGAAACACACCCCAAAAAGGAGTCATGCCTGAAAACTCTGTTATCTCTCCCTAAAAGTCAGAGGCAAACAAAAAAATCATGTGTATAGGAAGAAGTCAGAGGAGTTGGTCTTTTAAGTGTAGAAGAGAAAGAGGGCAAATATAGTAATTTCAATATACAATAAGATGTGCGCCCTTTTTCTCCATAGCCAAACTGCAAAGGATGGACAAAAAAATTAGCTGACACTAGAGACTAGAATGATGAAATACCGGGGGAAAAGATGTCTAGAGCTGCTGTGTAGTCATCTGCCCTATCCTTTAACCTTCAAACTGTGAACTGGATGATCTATCTGGCCTCACTTCTGTGAGAAACGAGACTGGATCACACCTCGCAGTCTCCCCAGCCAGATACTCAAAATTCATATTGTGATCACAGACAGAATGATCTGCAACACTTGACTGAGCTGCATTTCCCATGAACTGCAAGTTCAGCATGCTGTACGAGCCAGGACTTATGACAGTAAGTGTATAACATAGGCAAACACATACCCTTGCCTTTTGTTTTTCTGCTTGGAGCTGAGCATCAATCTCTTCCGGACTTGTGTACTGTCTTGCTCGGCCCTTGTGGCCTCCTTTTCTACCTGTACAAAAACATAAAATTAATAAATGGCTTAGTGATAAGCTTCCAGAAAGGTCTACTCCTCCAGTAGCACTCTCTCTGGATTTTTGGTGCAGATAGGACAAACCAAAATAGCTCCTCTGATAGAATTTAATGAAAAAAGGACACATCAAACTCGTCACTCTCAGCAAAACACTCCAAGAATTTTGGGTAAGTTACACAGAGAATTAGGATTATTGATCCACAGAAAGATACTCACAGAATCGGTTCTTTCTTTCCCCTTGGGCTGCTATAGGAGACACCAGAACCGAGCGCAGCCTATGCACAGTATTTGCCAAATGAAGCAAAGGTTTGTCCTACAGAGAGGGAGCCAGGAAGGTGCTCCCTGAACGGGGTCCCCCTGTCCCTTAACCATCACAGAGCTGTGACACCAGTTATCAGGCAACAAGCTTCCCAGAGCCCCCTAAGCTCTCGGTGATGCCACCCTTCCTTGCCTACGCTTGTGGCCTCTGATTCACTTCCCGGGCTGGCTCAGTCCCACAGTGTTTCCTGTGCAGGAGGAATCACAGCATGTTCCTGCGGCAGCCATGGTCACAACCAGCTCCCTGACAAGCTTGCCTCCTTAACCCCTCCCCTATGCTAAGGCTGTGCCAAGAGAAAATAGGAAGCTAATTGGACAAAAGCTTTGGGAATTATAATGAGAGCTGAAGAACTACTAAAAGGAGCCTCCATGTTTTATTACTTTATAAGGAAAAATAAAAACAAGCTCTAGGAACTAGGAAGAGGAGAGAGTCAGCTTAGCTGTCCAAATTGCCTGGCTAAGATCTGCTCTCAAATTCAAAATTGTGTTTATTAATGAATCACTGAAGCCATTAACACCTCCTGAAAGTGACTGCTCTGTTTATATTCTTACAGCTCGAAGAACTGCTGGAAAGCAAGCTGAATAGAGTCAGTCTCTAGCCTTGAGCTAGGGAGCTCAAGGTACAACCAGTACATGAGACTTGCAAAAAGCAAACAGCTCAGGCAAGGGAGCTCTCTGCTATTGCAGGAGTCTTTGAAGTCCGACGGAATGAGCAGGAAATCCTCACGCTCTCTCTTTCACTCCCTGCTTCAACCCACTGAGGACAACAGAAACCTCACAGTGGTGGGGAGGGGTGAGGGGATTGTCCCTCCTTCATCAGGACTGCACAGGATGCACAGGAAAGATCTGGCATTACTGTACGGCTGTGCCACCATCACACCGGGCTGTGCCACCGTCACACCGGGCTGCGCCGTGAGACTTGGAGGGACAGGGAACACACGTGCAGGCAGCCCCCGTGGGCTGCAAGCTTTAGAAAATCAGAATTTTCTGACCAGTCCTCCTGGCTCAGCAGAGAAAAACTCTCATATATTTCAGCTCAGTAAAAGCTGAACTGTGGAATAAATTATCTCAAAAACCTCACTGTGAAGCCTTACAGAGGCTCCCAAGATGTTCTTCTCACGTGAAACAGGGAAGCGCAGAGCCCAGGTTCTTCTGTCTAAACTCAGCCTGTGGGCGCTCAAACCATAAGCACAACCAAAAGCTTTGCTGCACCCAAAGACGTGTGTTTTCTTTGTCTGTTCCAAACCATCCCATGTGGCAACACTGACCCTCACTGGGAACGAGATCTGTCACAGGACTGCTCTAGCCCAGGAGGCATTACCTCACTGCCCAGCAAATGACATCACCCTGAATGGAACAACGGTAATATCCCTGACACACTACATAACACCAAAAAACCCTAAATAAACCAAATCAGTGCTGTGCTACAAGCTTAGCCGATGCCAGGCAGCCTTCTTGTCCAGCTGGGCTTGAGAATTTTACACTAGGCTCAGAACCGAAGAACACAAAAGCTTTATTACTGCAAATAAACAGCAGTAATAGCGGATGGAAAGCAACTCAAGAGAAATTATCTTACATCAATCTCATTTCTACGTGAACCTGCACACAGAGAGGTAAGGCCCCTCTGAGCAGGGAGCTCCGCACAGGGCAGGGCCAAGGCTCTGCTCTTCGCAGGGAGGTCAAACCCCAGGTCAGACAAGAGGAGTGAGGTTCTTACATCTGCCACTGACCTACTGCATCACGCTGCACAACTCACTTCAGCTCCCTGCCTCAGTTTCCCCATCTGTAAAATAGGGATAATGATTCTTATCCTCCTCTGTGAGGTATTTCAAAAATAGAATCATCTTCAGATTTCACCTGCAGCAGAGATCACTAGCACCTAAGGCAGGCACAATGAAATACATTTGTCTTCAAATGGCATAATTAAGGAATTTAAATCAAAGAGAATGGAAGAATATTGAAGGAATCACTTTTTTAAAAAATCAAGGTATTAAAAAATAATAAAAAATAATCCTGTAACAATATTTATTATTGGCTGGTTAACCCCCCACATTTTATATTAAACAGTGTGTGCAAAAATCCACTTTTCTGCTAACAATACTATAGCTCCTACTGACTTGGAGGGAGCAGGGGAGACAAGCAAAGATCCCTCTTTTCCCAAGAAGCAAAAGGTTTGAAACATTTAAAACTGTACAATGAAATACAGAGCAAGAAATCATCAGTTACAGGTGTTTAAATACGTCATTTAAATATCCACAGTTCTTTGCCTTCACAAAAAATATGCTAAAGTTTCAGCTCTATCTACTAACGTTGTGCAAATGGACACAAAATAAGTGCTTAAAAAAAATCTAAATAAGGAAGCAGATTTGGTACTAAAGCTTGGGAAATGCTGATGAAATAAATTGGAGCAAACTACAGAGAAGATGAATGACGAAGACTAGTTTACATTAATGTATATGACTGGGGTTTCACAGACGCTCACACAAGAGCCAATTATGCAGATGGTGCATCTGGAGAAGGTTCTGGGTGGATCCAGCTCAGCCCTGACAGTCTGTCAGTCCCTCATTACTTCTTCTTAATCACACAAGCAAGTCGGTACCCGCTCCGTAATACCCAGATGCGGAGCTGCCGGAGCCACATGAAAGGAGCCACGTTTGGAACCCCTGAACCGAAGACCACCTCCGCATCCCCCCCCAGGCTGCCCCTCAGGGCCGGACCCTCTGCTCGGCCGCTCAGATTCCCCGTACCGAGCCCCGGAGGCCTCCACCACTGAACCGCCGGGATGGGAAAGCCATCAGCCACCAGACACCGACTGTGCCGCCCCCTCCATCCCCGGGGATCCCCGGTGTAGCTGTAAACTCCTCTCCCGGGGCGTCCATGTGCCTCAGGCCCTTCCCAAGGGGAACCGGCTGCAGCTTCCAGCCCAGCGGGGCGCACATGGGACCCAACCCGCTCCCAGTCCACGGTGGGGGGGGGAGCCTGGCACCCCAAGGCCGGGACCCCCGTCACGGGCTGCCGCGATCCCATGGCACTTGCTAGAGGGCACAACATGGGAGCCGCAGCTCTGCGAGAAACGTGGAGAATGTGGCGCCTGGCACATTCTCCATGGGGTGGGAATGGGGAGGGAAACTCCCCCCGAAACCTCTACGAGCGGGCTGGGGAGAAAAACCGAGACCTCCCGCAGAAGCCATCCACAGCCGGAGCGGGGGTGCGCCAAGGGGACCTCCCTCCAACACCCTCCGCAGCCGATATGGGGGAGACACCCCCCCCAAGCTCCCCAGAGCCGGGGAGAGCGGGGAAGGAGACCTCCCTTCAGCCCCGCGGGCGGGGAACGAGACCTGCCCCCCCGAGCCACCGCAGCCGGGGCCTCCCCCCACGCCCCTCCTCTCCGCCCGAGGGGCCTACACAGCCACGGCCTCAGCCCCCTCCTCCCCCCCCACCCCCGCTGCTTCTCGCAGGGCCGAGCCCCCCCCGGCCCGGCCCCCACCTCCTTTCGGCATCGCGGCGGCGATGGCGGCTGCGGCAGCTGCAGCGAGGCCCCCCCGGCCCCGAGCGGCGACCCGGAAGCGGAAGCCGCCCCACCCCCTGCACGCGGCGCGCGGCCCTCGGCGCCCGCCCACCCGCCGCCGGTCGCGAGGCCCCCGCTGGGGGTCTGCCCTCTGCGCCGCCGCTCCCGCCGCCCCTCCCTCTCTCCCCCACTACCCGCACCGAAGCGGAGAGCGGAGCCGCTTCCCCTCCTGGCGGGCCGCGCTCTCAGCCCTGCCCCGGCCGAGGCGGGAGCGCGCACAGCGGGGAAGGTTTACTTCAGGCACTGCGGCGGACACCCCAAAGGGGCGGGGCCACGGGCCGGCCCGGGTGGGAGAGGCCCCGCGGGTGACGGCGGCGGCGCGGAAGCTGCGGCCCGGGACAGGTGAGCGGGGCCGGGGGCCACGGCCTCCCCCCTCCGCCGCCGACACGGCTCGAGTCCCGGGGGCCGCGCTGGGGCTGGCGGGGCCCGGGCTGGCCGCCTCGCCCGGGTTTTCAGCGGGAGCTGACGGAAGCTGTTGCCTCAGGGTAGCCCGGAGTGGGGGAGGGGCGGCTGTCGTCTCACTTCACTGAGGAGAAAAAATTATTTATTGTGGTGAGGCAGATGCAGCGCTCACCTCAGGGCCTGCTGGTATCCCTGGGGCCGCACGGGGCGGGATTTTACCTCTTCCGCGAGCTTGATAAAGCTTATTTTCATCATCGGAAGTGGAAAACGGCAAAGGGGCATGGAAATCTTGGGAGAAGTATCGCTAACAACTTTTTTGTTTTTTTTCCAGTGGTTCTTGGGACTTTGAAGCACCTGCACGTTTGAGTGCTGGTAAGCCCTTATTCCCTCGCCTTTTGTCTTCCTTATTTGAGGCAATGCCCAAAGTGAAGAGGAGCAGGAAGCCACCCCCAGATGGCTGGGAGCTGATTGAGCCAACGCTGGATGAGCTGGATCAGAAGATGAGAGAAGGTAAGTGGCAGAGCTGGGTGTTCTCAGGTCTGTGATCCTGAAACAAGCTAATCCTTCACCACTTCAGGAAGCACAGCTTCCCCTGTGAATATAGGTTGACTTTTTTTTATCTCTCTGCCTCACAGTGATACTGCAGACTGAGGGTGGGTCAGTACTACTGATTGTTTTTTCTGGGTGTGCACAGGCCACAGAGGTTTGGTGTACAGTTGCTTTACAGCACCCCATGGCCGAGCCCTGGCTGAAGCTCACTGGTGTGTGTGGAGGGACTGGTAGTTCTTGTCCATGCTGTTGCTCTGGTCTGATGAGCCAGGGCAGCCATGAAGTCACCTGCCATCCCAGTGTGGGTTATGTCACCCCCACTGTCATTCTGGTTTTATTTTCTAAAGGAGCTGTTTCAGGTCAGGTCCCTTTTGTTTGTGTCTTCTCCCATTAAACTCAGTCTTATCTCTGTAAAGTATTAAAGTTATGAACATTCTTGGATCAGTTTATTGCAAAGTGACTAAGGAAATGAGTTGGCCACCTGAAATGGTCAGCTGCAACCAGGTGTTTGTGTTCCAGCGGAGACCGAGCCTCACGAAGGAAAGAGGAAAGTGGAATCCCTTTGGCCTATTTTCAGAATTCATCACCAGAAAACACGTTACATCTTTGATCTCTTCTATAAAAGAAAAGCTATCAGCAGAGGTGAGGAACACAAGTGCTTTACCCTGGGCAGGGGCAAACAGAATGGAGCAGGATGTCCACTCATGGATGCACCTGAGCTGGGGCATTGGTGGGAAGGATCAGTTTTCTGGGGAGGGAGGATGGAGGGAAGGCTGGCAGGTCCCTGGCTTTAACTGCTAGTTACTGCAGCTAGTAATTCCTGATAGTGAGTCTTCTAACACTTCCTGGGAGCTTCTTGTGATGGTGTCTGCTCCTCTACAGAGCTCTACGAGTACTGCATCAAGGAAGGATACGCTGACAAAAACCTGATTGCAAAGTGGAAGAAACAGGGTTATGAGAACCTCTGCTGCCTGCGGTGTATCCAGACACGGGACACCAACTTTGGAACCAACTGCATCTGCAGGGTCCCCAAAAGCAAGCTGGAAGTGGTAAGAGTTTTCAGCTTGTTCCTCTGCTTGTCTGGACCCCTGCAGCACTTGGTCTAACTTCTCCCAGGTCAGGGACAGCAGAGGAGGTAGTGCTGTTCCTCCTGGTAATTTCTTCTAGTTCTAACATTTTCTGTCTTTGCTGGTAGAGTTGGTATCTAGTTGATTCTGAAGTTACTGTCAGCTCTGGCATGCAGCCGCTTAAGAATTGTTAAAGCCTGGGAAACAACAGAAAACTAGATTGTAGAAACCCTGCCCATGCAGACCCATTCTCTGCCTTGAAGCCTGAGCCTGCTAGTCTGTCTGCTCACGTAGCTTGGCTGAAATATCCTCCTCGTGTTTCTTTTCCAGGGGAGAATCATTGAATGTACTCACTGCGGATGCAGAGGCTGTTCTGGGTGAAGCCTTTAGCCATAAGACTACTTTTTGAACTCTGAGGGATATCATCCTACGCAATGGACTATTAGTGCAGTTATAGCCACCTTCTGTGTGATTGGATATTTCTGTATAGCAATTAAAATGGCAACACCTTCATCTGGATCATATATAAAAATGGTGGTTGTTTTGGAGTAGGTTTTTGTGTAGCCACTTATTTTAAAATAAAGTCTGCCTCCCAACAGAGTGGCGTGATCTTCTGGCAAAACATATCTGTGCCCCTCTTCTTCTCCTGGATGTGGTTTGTTTTGTTGGTTTGCTTGAAGGTTGCTCTACATAGTGAGGAGTTCTGACTGGGTTGTTTTTTAACCAGATTTTATCCCTTTCTTAACTAAACTGAATTTAAAAGACTGTGTGTAAAGGAAATAATACAGATCTCAAACCTCAGTCTGAGTCAAGCTCTCGCCTGATCTTGTGTAGAAAGAAGCTAAGTATCACTGCAACTCTCTGCTGATGTCTGTAACCTGGAATTAGTATGTAGACCCAATGCCAGCGGTCTGTAGAGACTTACAGGCTGAAACTAGCACTCAGCTCAGCCACTGTTAAATCTGATTGTGCTTCTTCCTTGTTTAGCACAGGGTCTGTTAAACTGCAGAGAATGAGATAGGCTGTAGTTGAAGAAAAGACCCTGAAAATGTTATTTGCTTCTCCTCAAAACAAAGGACAAGTGTTTTATTGTGTAGTTACCACAAGAACTTGGGTTCATAGAAACAAAAAGCAGCTTTACTACAAGATGTTTTATGGGAGCAAGTTCCAAGTTCTTCCAGCACCAGGAAGATGCAGGACTTCAGTGTCTTGCTCATTGCTACTTCTGCCCTGGCTGCTCCTGCACAGCCTCATCCTTACTGTCATCTACTGCACGTTTCGCTGTTCTGTATTTTTCCCAGGGGTGGGGGGTCTCCTCTCCTGCCATTACTTTTAACCACCGATAGTAGTAGCCACGGAAACCATCAATTTTCTCCAGGTATGGGTTCTTTGACTTATACTGCAAACAGAAATCCAACAAGCTTTTATTAGACGAGAGCTCACTTCAGTACCAGCATGCAATAGCTACAAGCTGCTACTAAAGAAACAGCTATCAAGTAGCTGTCAGCCAGAGCGGACAAACCCAAAGGAAAAAGATGTAGGCAGACATCTACATTTCCCCCACCTTGTTGGTGTCCTTCATGATGCCCTCACCCTGCGACTGGTTGTGGCTACTTACCCTGTCAAATTTGGGAGGATACTGCGCTGCGAACTCCAACTGGCGTATGATAACTTCATTGGGAGGCACCTGGTTATTCCTCATGTCTCGCAGGATCTCTGTCAGGTAACTGTAATCCAGCTGCTTCACAGCGGCGCCAATGAGGGTGCTGTAGATATACTTGTTGGGAGTTATTCCAGACCTCTGGAAAAAAACAAATGCTACAGTTAAACAATTGCTGGCTAGCACAGGACTCCTAGAAGGCACACAGGCAAGACAAGGAGCAAAGCTCTCACTCCAGGACATGTATAGGAGCTTCTGTGGTGCCAGCACACCCCTTCTCGTGAGCCCTCTCCTGTTCCAGTGCAGGTACAGGACAGACCGCCTGCACTGGCACCTATTTTAGAGTTGCATGGTTTTGGTGTGAGAACACAACCACTCACCATAGAAACCTCAGATGGTCTTTTTTTAGAAGCATTAACATTTCACTTTGCCTCTTCCTGCAGCTATTACCTTCAAATCTGAAAGTAACTGCATTCCATCCTTCTCTCGGTGGCAAGCGATCGCCAAGTTACAAAAGGTCTGGAGGTTGGGTGACAGTCCCCTCTTCACTAGAGCAGGCAGCACATTCTGCAAGATACAAGTGTTGACATCAGTTTCCAAAAAGACTCACTGTAGCTTTCCAGGCAGAGAGCTGAAAGTGCTGCAACAGAATCCATAAATACTTGAAAATTAACCCAAGCACTGGTTTGTGGAAAACAGTGCACGATGCCCAGTTTCTACTGTGGATAGAGAAACAGGTCTCATGGCAAAACACAGCCAACACAGGAGGCCTGAGACAAGGAGGTGGTGACAGGGCTGGTTCTGGGGCTTTTTACCTCACCTTTGCTCCTTCCAGGTCTCCCTGTTTACTTCTCTTCCTTATTAAAGTGTTAAAGAATGTCACATCTACTTTCACTTTATGCTCATCTAGGAGTGCCAGCAAAGAGGACTCTGAGGGGCTTTGGGGTTCCACCAGCTCAGCAAGTAACGTAAATGTTTTAATGTTGGGTTCTGCATTGTCCTCTTTCATTTTGTTCAAGAAGCCCTCCACATCCCCCATCAAAGCCAGTCGATCAGACACTGAGGTTACTGTCCCAAAGGAAACCACAGCTGCATTGGGCATCCTGGAATCCAGCAAGTTGGGCAGGTTGCAGAAGTGCTGCTTCTGGCTTAGGTGAGCTTCTTTGGGCTCCATCTCCTCCTGGCCTCTCCTCATCAATGCCCCAGTCCTGCTGTGAGTTACACCAGGGCTGTCAAGAGTAGCTGGTTCTGTTTCAACCCAATTCACAGCTTTATTTTGTTGCTGGATCAGTTCTTCAGGCTGCACTGAACACTCCCCAAATAACTGCTTTTCCATAGCTTCCACATCCAGCTGGACAGCAGCTGTGCTCTGTGATCCCTTCTGCCTCCCTGGTGCCAGCCTTAGCTGAGGTGAGTTCTCATCGGTGGGTCTGAGCAGGAGTTCAGAAGCCACGAACGGATCACCGATTCCACAGTCTCTCGCAGCACGCAGCATCAAATTGTAAATGTGGCTGTCGGCCTTTATTCCAAGTTTGGCCATTTGTTTCCAGACCTGAAGAGGGGAAGAGGAAAGGCAGATATTAAATAACAGGAGCGTTTCTAGTAGGCTGTAAGCGTACCTGTTAATGGCATCTGCTTGCAGAAAGTGAGCGCGTTCACAGCATGACGAGGTGAGGTGCCACTGACAGTGAACAGCCACCTCGAGCTAGTACAGTCCTGTGAGATCATCCAGGGTGGTTTACCCAGGTACAAGACGTCCTGATGGAAGTCTGCTCTACAGAACTTCTAGGAGGAGCTGAACTCCTATTTCATCAGTTCTGAGCAACCCGCTGCCTTCCATGAATTCAAGTGATGAGTTACAATACAGAATTGCTTTTTCCTCCCCGCTTAGAACATGAAGACAAACCTGTAAGGCGTGTCGGAAGCCATTTTCACTGTCCTTTATGCAGCTCATGAGAAGGAAGCTGAAGGTCTCGGCTGTGAGAACATGACCCTTGTGCACAATTTCCTAAAAGAGCAGAGAGAGCACTAAACTTCCCAGTTAACCCAAACCGCCACAGCTGGCTGTGAAGCTGAAATACTGCTGTTGTCTTCTGTGGCTACAGCAGCAACAAAGCATAGGGTGAACGCCCAGTGCTGTGAGCAGAACGATCGCTCCAGGACAAAGAGAGCCCTGAAACACCTGCACAGATCCTAGCTGCTCTGTGATAGGAGCTACAGGGAATCTGGGAGCAGGAGCAGCTATTCGCAGACTGGCCCGTCTGAGAAGAGCTGCTGTTAAGAGCTCTCAGAGGACCTATGAATATATGGCTCTTCAAAATGAGGAACGGAGACAGACACAGTAGCTCTGAACCCCAAAAAACTTTGTTCAGTAAGTAACACACCTGACCAGTTTGAAAGCCAACCTCCGCAGCTGCCTCCTCTTACGTACTTAAGCTTAATGTTTGGTATATACCAACTTTATGAGACACCAAGGATCAATGAAACATAAACATGTGATCTGTAATTACCTCTGCTGAAAATGAAAGAAAAATTGCAAAATGTCAACTTCCAGGAGCTTTAACTAGAGCAGACTGAATTTAACATGAGAAAAGTCCCATATTCACCTTCAGTACATCGAAGCACATCCTGAGATCCGAGCACAGGGCACAGACCTTCAGCAGCGCGTGGTAGGTGATCAGGTTCAGGTCCTCATTCTTGCTCTTTAGCTGCTGCCGTAATCTGAGAGCGCTCTGCAAGCCTGAGTCTTTCCACGGCGATTCTGCACAGGCATTGAACAGGGCTGTGTAAGTGGCCTCGGTGGGAGTTAAGCCTCGTTTCTTCATCTAAGGGAAGTGAAGAAGAATTTGAACTGGCCTTTCAGGAAAGATCTTCTAGAATTTCTTAACTTGTCTTTAAGAGTTTCAGGCTAAGAAGGTGCAGACGCTAATTCAAAGGAGTTTTGGTAGACAAAGTAACATGTTCAAATTCTTAAACGGTTTAGGTTAGAAAACATAATGAAGGTTTGAGACAGGAGAAAACATAAACCTACATCATTGTAGAGCCTGAATGCCTTTTTCACGTAGCCAACCCGGCCGCAGCCGCCAATTAGAACAGTGTAATTGCTTTCTTCCGGCCACACACGCTCTTCTTTCAGCATCTGCACCTCAAACAGCTCCAGAGCCTCTGCCAACTACACAGAAGAGGAAAATCCATGATGAGGCAGCAAAAGAATCATTTTTGACAGATATTAATATACACAGCTGTGGGCTGGTTGTGGTAGAAGTCCTACAGCACATGGGAATCCTCACAAATTCTTATTTCACTTCTTTCTGTAAAGATACTAAGTGATAGGACAATACAGATGGAGCAGAGTTGCATCTTTCATCAATAGTACTAAAAACCAAATAAGCAAAGAGCCAGGCACAAACCTTGTCATCCTTGATGAGGGCCTTGCATTTTAAGAAGTACCAGTACGGGGTGTTCTTAGGTCCGCGTCGAGCTTTTCTTTCCGGTTCTTCCTCCTTCTCTTCTTGAAGCTTTAAATTCTGAAAGCGTGACGTGGTTTTGCGATAATATTTTCTAGAAGAAAATTTATCCGATAGTGTGCCGAATTCCACACCTTCGTCTTCATCCTCCTCCTCCCCACCAATAGCTTCAGCGCAGCTGCCAGTATCGATCTCTCTGGGGTCGCTACCGGGCCGCCTGCTGGACGCCGGTGACGAGCGGAACGGCCTGCAGCCCGGCAGCAGCCCCTGGCCTGGGGGGTCCCGGAGCAGACGGGGCGCCCCTCCGGGCTGCTCGGGGGCCGCCCACCGGCCCCGCGAGAGGAGCGGCCGCAGGGGGACGAGGAGCCGCGCGGCCCTCATGATGAGCCCCCGGGCAGCGGCAGGGCGCGTCCCCGCTCCGCGCCCCCAGCCACGGCGCCTGCGCGGGCGGAAGGGGCGGGCCCGGCGCGCTCTGATTGGCGGGCCCGCGCGCGCTGCCCGCTGGGTACCGGGGTCGGGGGTGGCTCCCGGCATTCCGCGGGCGGGCGGCGCGGGGCGGCGAGGTGCCGCCGCCGCCTCCCCTCTCCTCAGGCGCTGCCGGCGCGGAGCGGAGCGGGCCGGCCCGGGCCAGCCCGGGCCCGGCCGCCCGCTGCCCCCCCCCCCTCCACCACCATACCCCCCCTTCCTTCCCGCTGCCGCCGCCCCCCAGCCGCCACCATGCAGGAGCTCATCGCCAGCGTGGACCACATCAAGTTCGACCTGGAGCTGGCTGTGGAGCAGCAGCTGGGGGCGCAGCCGCTGCCCTTTCCCGGCATGGACAGTGCGTGCGGGCACCGGGCGCTGCGCGGCTCCCTCCTTCCCGGGGTGCTCGGGGATAGCTCTTGTCCCCTGTCCCCGGAACCGTCCGCGGGGCTGGGGCTGCGTCAGGGCTCCCGCTTGGGTTTGGCTGAGCTTGGGAGAGGGTGGGGGATTGCCGCTGGCGCTCAAGCCTTGTCCTTAGTTCCACCCATCTTCTGCTTTCTCTGTGAAATATCTGTCTTAATCCGATGTTTTTCTTTACGACTTAATGAAAACTGTTAGTTAGTACCCAGCCAGGCTGGAAAATGGAAGTTGAGGCACTGTTGTGAATAAATATCACTTTCCTACACAGTACTTTATTAATTTTTTTTTTTTGATCAAAGGTATTTTGATGGTAGGTAGACTTCATCTTTAGGTATGCCTGTGGCCTGGTCTCTAAACTTTTTCCTCCAGTCTGACACAGATAGTCTCAGGAGACTTGTAGTTTGCTGAAGTATTCTGGCTGGGCTACTAAACTTTTGTTTTAATTTCCTCAAATGTTGTGGTTCCTGTTGGTCAGGATCAGGAAGCAGTAACACATTAACAGTTGTTTCAAGCTGTTCTGGTCAAAAAATGTAATACTGTCATTGCCAGGACTGTAAATACAGGGTTCACTAACATGATTGACTTAACAGCAGAGACTAAGTATCTGAAAAGCAAACCAAGCACCACCAAACCTTTTCAAATTCCCCTTGGTGTACCCCAAGATGAATACAGGTATTTGTGGGGGCCAGACTTGGAACAAGGAATTTATTTGGGAAAGTGATTTCCCCAAACCTAAGTGCCACTTTTCTTTTGATGTTTAGGACCAGATTGTCCTTCTGGGGAAGGAAATATTTTAAAAGCTGCCATGCAACTTTGTTAATTATGTTTATTTGTTCTCTTTACAGAGTCAGGCGCAGCTGTCTGTGAATTTTTTTTAAAAGCAGCCTGTGGAAAAGGCAAGTAATATTTCCAATACAATTATGCCCATCGGGGTGAAGGGGGAAGTCAGATTTTCTAGCACTGTCTACAATACTCTTGATTTTTATAAAGATGAGGGGATAACCTAGGTATAGGATAAAACTGAAGGATGTTGGAATAACTGCAGCAATTGTGAAATAATGGTATTTTTTTAAGAAGTTGGGAGGTGAGTAAGCAAAGCTACAGATAAAGGAAAGCTTGAACTTACCACATGCAGACTGTGCTGAGGATGTGCCTGTATTAGTTGCTGTGGTTTGTGGTTGCCAGGATTAAGAGCTGGAAACTATATTGCTTAGCTCGTTAGAGGGTAGCATAAGACTTGTCTGGAACCTCCTGTTTTGCTATTGCCACTAAAGTCTAAATTCATTTTAAAAAGTAACATCTTCTGAAACCCCTTTTGCAGAGAGGAACAAAGTGTTGCTGTTGCCTTGTGCCTTCTTGTGCTGCATGTTTTAATTGTTCTTTTTTCCCTTCTTGCCCCATCCTTCTACAGGCGGCATGTGCCCGTTTCGACACATCAGTGGGGAAAAGACAGTTGTTTGCAAACACTGGCTACGAGGACTGTGCAAAAAGGGAGACCAGTGCGAGTTTCTGCATGAGTACGACATGACCAAGATGCCTGAGTGTTACTTCTACTCCAAATTTGGTAAGGGGCGTTGTAGCTCCTACTTAGTGTTCCTTGCTGTCATGGGAGATGGTGAAGAGGATCCTGGTACATCCCTCTCATCTGTTTTCAGAGCATTACAGTTCTTCTGCATCTGATAATGTTGTTAGGTTGTAATTTTTCAGATCTGCTTAGTCCGTCATCTTCTTATTCCCCTAAATTTGTGACGTATTGTAGATGGCTTCTCTCTCAAGAGCTTGTCCCTTGGGGGAAGAGGGGGGAAGTTCAATTTTTTACTGTGTTTTATGCCTTATGTTCAGTTTTGGGTATGAGATGAGTAGGCTGAGCAGTTAGTCTTTGCATGACTCTTATTTTGGGAAGTTGATGAGCAGCAGAGGGCATGGGGGTGCAAAACTTTTATGCACTTGCTTTCCAGCTCTGGAGATCTGGACATAATGAGGCAACTTGCTGTCAGAAACTTACAGTCTTGTAGGTTTCCTTGGATTGAGGTTAGTGCGCAATTTGTAGTTTCTCCACACTTCTGGTGCACTAAATGTTTGGTTTTTGTTATCATGACTGCTCTTTCAAATTTAGTTTCCTCATTGTTTTTAAAAGCACACATAAATAATCCAGTCTGGTGGAACTTTACTCACCAGGGATGAGTCCTTGGTGTTCTCCATCTAGGTTAAGGCAGGCAGTAAGACTGTTGTGCCTGAACTTATAAATGTTAGTAACAGCTTTGTGGGAGCTCCATGATCCAGGTAATGTTTTGAGAATCATTTAATTTCAAACCTACACAGTTGACTAAGAAGTGTGTTTGCCTTTGGTACAGGGGAATGCAGTAACAAAGAATGTCCATTCTTGCACATTGACCCGGAGTCTAAGATCAAAGACTGTCCCTGGTATGACAGAGGCTTCTGTAAACATGGTATGTATGTCACACAGTTGCTGCTTCTCTGGCTATAAATCAAGGGTAGGGTGTTGCTACTCTTTCTTTGCACGACCTGCTTGTGTACCTGCTACTAGTGAGTGCTGGGGTTACTTATATGTGGAATGTGAACTACTGAGCTTTGTGTTGCAGGTCCCCTCTGCAGACACCGACACACTCGAAGAGTCATTTGTGTGAATTACCTAGTAGGATTCTGTCCAGAGGGACCTACCTGTAAATTCATGCAGTGAGTATGCTTCCAGGCTTGTCCTGTAATCTTGTGTTTTCCTTATAATCCGATGTGTGTCAGATGAGGGTGCTCCAGTGCTTCCCAGTGTCTCTGGAGGTGTGGCCAGCATTTAGTTTGTTGTACCCATTTGAGGATACTAGGCAGGGCCTCTTCAGGGAGGCACCAGTAAGACTCTGGAGTGGTGACCAGATGCCATCAGCAGAGCGGGACCACATGGTTTTGTATTCCAGAAGACTTCAGAGGCAGAGGGATATACTACATACTGGATTGTCATTTTTGTATACGTAATTGCTGAGCATCAGAATGCAGGGAGAAGTGGGGAGAGGGAGGTCTATATCCTTTGAGATTAATTGGGTGCATGTTTATTTTGATATTTGGAGTTACTTGACTGAGCTGATGGTAAAATGTTGGCATATGATTTCAGAATCAATTTTCTTGTTTTTGTTTAAACCAGCCCTCGGTTTGAACTGCCAATGGGAACCACAGAGCAACCACCACTGCCTCAACCGACACAAACACAGCAAAAGGTACAGAATTCCCCTGCCCCTCCTACACGCTCACCCTCAAAGCATTTCCCACAGTGCTTTAAAAGAGAGTATATTGTCAGTCCAAACTGGACATCTGGGCTCTTGGATCTGGCTTGCTGGAAAGCCTTGGAGGAATACTCACTGAATGAAGGAAAACCATTCCTATTTTACAACAGGGTGTGATATTATTTTGTAATTAAGAACTTGGAGACAAATCCTAATAAACCACAAAGCACTGTCCCTCCTTCCAGCCCTCTAATATCTGCCACCTGATCACAACAGATTGCTGCTGCCTTCGTCCTGGGACCATGGTGTTTTTCTTTGTTCTGTTTCTCCCCTCGCCTTGGTTCACCTTCTCAGTTGTTAGTACTGTCCCCAGCTCAGAGGCCAGCAGTGGCAGTTCTGTTGCTTGGAGCACTGCCTGGAAGGGAGGGTGCTAGGCAAGAACTAAGCAGTGAGCAGCCCTGAGTGCCGTTATAGAGATGAAAGCCCTGCAATTACTCCAACTTTACATGGAGATCTAGTCACTGAACGCTCCCACATGACATAGAAGCACATCATACGTGGTTGTGGAGCAGTCTGCCAGTTTTTGTAATCTGTGTGACATCTCTTAGTGATGGCAATGATATTTTAGCAGCCTAAACCTACTCTCTAAACCTGCTTTCCAGAGAAAAGCAGGATCACTGGACTTTGTAAACCTCAGTGCTTGATACTTTCTCCGGTGCTCCAGCTGGCAGAGCACCCACATATAGATTTGGAGGAAAATTGATCATTTGATATATGGGGTGCTCTTTTTCTTTCTTAATAAAATAGCTATTGTAAAGGTCTTTATCCTCGATGCACTTAATGAGTCAGAACTCTTCTAACCAACAGAGGACACCCCAAGTCATTGGAGTCATGCAGTCTCAAAATAACAACACTGGGAACAGAGGACCCCGTCCGTTGGAGCAGGTCACGTGCTACAAGGTAATTCAGAGGGGAGGGATGAGGAGGGAGAGCAGAGGCTGCCAGGTTTAAGAAGTATAGAGTGCATGTCAGCTGGACTACACCGTGCTGCTTTGCTGCTGGTTGCTTGCCACGGGCAAAGGAACGGACTGATGTGATGTGGGGTGTTGGTCCTGCAAAAGGTTTTTTTCACAATGTAGACAGGTTCATGAAATGTACATTCTGCTCAACAGATGTTGTGTTTTGGTGCGTGGGTACAGCTGTGGGAATTAGCATTGAGTCCTGAGGCTTCTAGTCGCTGGTTTGGCAGCTCATGGACTCGCTGTGACAATTAAGGCTGCTGTAGGACACGCTTTGCTCATCTGCTAATGAACGGGAAACCCTCACACTGACAGTTAAAGGAAACTGCTGGACTGTACATTTTAAAATACGAGTTAATAGTAGTTTTGTCTCATAAGTTAATTTGCTTACACTTGGTGACTGTAGAAAGATTTTCTCCCCTCTTAGCTTGGAAGGTCTTTGCAACTAACAGGAATTGAATATGCAAAGACTGTTCAGTATTTCAGCTGCAAATGCACCCTGTTGTTGTCAAACCAAGGAATGAGCTATTCACCTTGATTGCTCACTGAGGAGCACCAGTAAAACTGACACAATTGAGTTTCCATCTCAATTTATTTTTCCACAAAAGCCCCAACTCAAGCCTCTAGAAAAGGGAAAAAAATCTTCCTGTCCCATCAGCTTTGACAGTTATATTGCTATGTACCAACTTCTGTGCCTGATGTGCTTGTTTGGGTAAAAGAGAGATATGAAGTAGCTGAATCCATTTCACTGCTTATTATTTTAGCTGCAAGTAGATTACATATTTGGAGAATGCTGTTGTACCAGATACTGGCATTTCCCTCTGGGCTTGGATAGCTTCAAGGTGCAAAGTCATGAATCTCTCATTCAGCTGCACTTTTCCCTGTCTAATTCAGGAGAGTCCCCACAGATCTCTGATCTAGTGCATGTCAGATGGAGGAGTCTCAGAAGCCTCAAATGTTGAAGTTCTCCTTGTGTGTTACAGCCCTTGGCTGTTTGTAGTGGTGCACTGAGAGCTCTCTCCTTTGTAGTGCGTTACAATAACATGGTGTCAGGTTGCTCCCACCACAGAAGCAGTTTTTGCTCCAAGGAGTGGAAATAGCCCATAAATTGTGTCTCTTGTGATCCCATGTTTCACTTCACCTGCTGAATGCTGCATCTTCCATATGCAGAAAAGCTTCCAAATTGGAACAGTCACTGGCTACCTTAATAAAGGCAGCTAGGGGAAAAAAAGCTGTAACTGTAATAATTCCTCTCTCTTTTTCTCTTTTAGTGCGGTGAAAAAGGTCATTATGCCAACAGATGCACCAAAGGACATCTGGCCTTTCTCAGTGGACAGTGAAAGAGCAGAACGAAGAATGCAGGGGAGCTGTTAACACTGAGAAAAGGTTTCTGCCTAGCACTATGTCTTGAACTATTAATCAGGTTGTTTTTTAATGACATTACTGAAAGAACTGGTCAGAGGCTGGCTGCTGCTAAGCAACATTTTTGTAATTGTCCACGACTTTTTTTTATGTTTTAACCTTTTTAAAATAGATTTTGGCCTCCGCCTATTTTCATTGAGCCCTGCTGAAAGGTAGATCTAAAAGCCAATAGATATGCAAACCTCTCACCGGTGCAGCACTCTGCATAAATACATCTTACACCAGTGTTTCTTTAAAGTGTTTTCCTTCTGCCACTTCTCTTTGGAGAACCTGCAGCGTTTCAGCCCTCCCTGTGGAAGCAGGAAGACTGACTGGGAAAACTAATACTTGAAATGCCTTCCCTTCAGTGAGGGAGCAGGGATTCTGCTGTCCTGTAGCTCTTAAAAAGCAAAGTCATGTTCCCAGATCCAGCCTGTCGTAGTTGGTAAGCTTGTCCTGGTGGCTGACTTAACCCGTCACGTACACCGGACTGTAAAACTCTCATCCACTTGCTTTGTTTCTGTGCTTCTTGCTGTACTGAAGGTTAGAAATTAATCTTCTGGGTGAGAACTGATCAAGGGGAGAATAAATTGGCATCTCTGTGGTTAGCCAAACAATGAGGAACAATGTAGGAAAGCCACATCTGTGCTCATTTTCCATTGCAAAAAGTTTGGAGGGAAATGAACACTGCTTGAAGAGTAGGAATAGAAGAGCCTTGTCTCAGCGCCCCCATCGTCCAGCTCACACTGAGCAGGTATTTCCATAGCCTAGAGAAGACCAAGAAGTGGAGATGTATATTCTTACGGAACACTGCTTTTAAAAGTGGTAGAGCATTCTTCTGAGAGCAATTTTTGCAAGCCAAAACCCATTCATTTTGTGAGAAGACTTATTTCAAAAGGGCCAATGATAAAATGTGAATTAAAAAAAAAAGTTGCACCTACAATGTGAGCCTTATTGATTCTAACCCATCTCTCATTTGCTGATTGCCTTTATACTTTGTTTTTATTGAAATGTACTGATGGATAAAGCTGGCTGTGAATTTTTTTTTTTTAAGAACGAGGTAATATGATTAGAGAAGTGACCAGAGCCTGAGCTGATTTGAATGATACTGTTACTTCACTGTGGAGAGTGGAGTCAATGGAAGTAGAAGTTTCAAGTCTACATGACTGTGGTATGACAGACACTTTTTGCCCCCAGAGGCTGAACAGTGGCCAAAATACCAGACGTGCTGCTAGTGTGTAACTGGGCACAGGGAGAGGGAACTAAACCACATCGGTGTTGCGCTGCCTTCCCCATCTAGTTCAGGTGTTTATGTTCTTCACTACTTGAACAGGTTTTTTCTAAAACTGAAAACCTTCCTGTTACCACTGAAGCTCTCGATTCTTCATATCCCTTAAGAAGTGGTTTTCCCTCTCCCTCCTATTCCCAAAAGGATACTGCAGGTTGTACCTGTGACACCTGGCTGCGGTTCCAGCAGGTTGTGTTGTGGCAGTGGGAAGCACTTGCCTAGGCGTGTGTGTGAGGAAGGTCATGGGCTGGGGCCAGACCCACAGATGCTCCTTTAAGCTGCACTTATGTGCAGTGTCTCCCATTAAAACTTCTCGCCACTGCCTTTAAATCAAAAAGCAAAGTTTTCCTTCAGTTTAACTTCAGAATAACGTTCCTGCTTCTTTTAGCAATGAAAGTAGGTGGAGTTCTGATAGAAATTTTGGGTTCTCAGCGGTAAGAAGCACTAGAATCCCAGTGAGAGAATGGGAGTCGCAGCCTCCTTACAGCCACACTGATCTTGTATCACTCAGTGCTCTGCAACAGTGGAGAAGTGCCCCAATACCCACAGTCCCTGGGTGAGCCTAAGAATCAGAAACACGGCCACATCAAACCCCCAGAAGCTCAGATGCTGTTCTTTCAAATCAAAATAGATCCTTTCACCTAGTTGTCCAACTTGCACATAACGGCCATTAAGAAGCAATTCAGTTCTTTTTACTAAAGTTAAATAGGAATCAACTGTAATAGTTTCCCCAGTTCATAACACAACCTGAGTAGCAGATGCCTTCCCAACCCTCTCTGAACTTACCCTTGAGGGGTAAAACTCTTTAAGACAAACTCACTTGCACAGTACAATTAATAAGTCAGTTATGTGAGTATCAGCTCAGTGAAGTGTATGCACTTTATTATTGGTCATAATAGTACAGATTTTAATACGAATAGTCCTGGTGTCTTCTGTCAGGATAGCTGTTCCAGTAGCCAAGTCTGTTCAAGAGTTGTACCTTCACTTGCTGAAATTCATGCTTCAGTGGTACTTCCTATGGCGGTCATGCTCTATCATTCAAAGTAAAGCAAATTAATTTTACTGAAGTCACAAGAAAAAAACACAACACCTGAAATTACAGCAAAGCAAACACTAAAAAAAAAATCCAAGTATATAGTTTTTAAGTACTGTCAGGTCAGGCAGGCAACAAGATCTAAGCTTTTATCGCCACCAAGAAAATACTGGCCATCAGATAATTTAGTAAGCATTCAAGTTTTCTGTGGCTAAAAGAAGCTTGCTTGCCCACAGTCTTGGATTCAAGAAGCAAAGGTTAGCACAGTCTTTCATTTTATTTCTAAAAGCAGCAGCAGGTTAATTGTTTTTATTGCCCTAAGCAATCTTCCAAGCTGCACTACGTGCACTTGGCCATTCTGCCTTTACTTACTCAGGTGACTGTAGCTCCAGATGTAGCTGACAACAACATAACCGGCAAGCACCATGGAGATACCGCTGAGCCCCCCTTTCTTGACATTGATATATTTATTAAAGTATCTGTCATAACCTGTGTAGGAGAAAAGTTTTCGTAACAGCCAGATGAGTTGTGTATTTTTCTGAGTCAGAAAGAAGCAGCCTGGTTTCACAGAACTTCAGGGAATTGTTTCTAATGAAGTATTTGAGGGTCTCGGAAGCAAGTCTGAGAGAAAGCAACTTGTGTGTTAGTTAAGCAAGGTGAACTCAAGTTAATAGCGCTAAGCCTTTAACAAAAAGGAAAAAAAAAAGACATTTATCATTTTTCCCTAAATATTATTCTCACTTGCATGAGCACAAGGTGCTTTGGAATTATCCAGTTCTTTCATACTAGTGTATATACATTATGTGCATACTTGCATTTGATACTTTGTGTTTAAATCTACCTGAATGCCATATCTGTACTTACACCAAAGGGCATCAGTCAAGCCATCTATAAAAGCCCTGTGTCCTTTCTGACTATCCTTAGGGATCAGATGTTTTGTTTTGGTTTTAAATTTGCTCGTGATTTTGGAAAACCTCAAGATTTTCAGCAAATAGGGTCAGGAGTCAGGTCACCGTATTACCTTTTTATACAAGAAGGACTACTGAAAACAAACCTGGCGGATAAAGCCCATGCAAAAACCAAATTTACAGGCGGGAGAACAAGATGCTACAGCAGGCTCAGTTCTGGAGAAGCAAAAATCGCCCTGTACTGCCGGATCCCCCCTGCCCCAGCCAACACCCACTCCGGCAGCCAGAGATGCTTATGCACTGATCTGCCCAGGTCCCTCAGGAGAAGGGATTCACACCCTCCAGGTCTTCGCCGGCCGAGAGGGCGCGGGGCTGTTTCCGCAGGGCGGGTTCCCCTCAGCCCCCCTCACCTCTTCGCAGGGCCCCCACGATGCCCCCGGGGGTGAAGTCTCTCATGGCCAGCCAGGTGGGCAGCTGGCCCAGCTTCACGTCCAGCAGCTTCATGTCCTTGAGGGGAGCTGGCACAGAGAGAGAGACACAGCCTAGTAAGAGAGGGAGGAGGGAGGGAGCCGCGGTCACCTTGGCGGCCCGCCGCACTCACCCGGCGGCTGCGCCATCTTGCCGCTGCTGCTCTGCGCCGCCGCGGGGGAAGCCGGGAAGGGACGGGCCGCTGAGGCTCACGGGAGGGCGGTCAGGCGGCAGCCCGGATGTTGGGGCGGGTGGCGAAGGATTGACGCCATGTTGGGCGGGTGGTTCCCCCCCCCGCGATCGTCCCGCTGAGGAGATCTTGGCCCCAGAACCGCCCTGCCCCCGTCCCATCTCCTCACCGAGGGGTCAGTTCCCCAGTGGGGGCTGCACACGCTGCTTCAGTTGCCACAGGCACTGCACTGAGGCGTGTGGGGCCCTGCCGGCATGGTGGCCTGTCACAGGGCTGGGGGCACCCTGAGGGGTTTTCCCTCCTTGTCCTGCTCCAGCAGGTCTCTTCAGCGGCTGGGTCCCTTTTCAGGGGACACCGGCCCAGTGATGCTGGATGACAGCCTCCATTGCCCCAGGGCCGGCCAGCACCTTGCACTGTCCCCACCGTATGTTGTGGGGTGTCGGGTGCCAGCACTCACTGGCGCTGCAGATTGTGAGAAAATAGCAGAGATGGAAAAATTCACAAGTCTTCATCAGCATCGTCACAAGACTCGATCACCAGTCTTTCGGGGGCTGCTGATGTCCCACAAATGAACCTTTTCTAGTGTGTTCTGAAGAAGTTGCAACTCTTAACACTGTAAATGTGCGTTCACAGATAGTATATACTGCAACATACATTTAAATTTTTATCATACATTCTCATGGAAGAAGTGAGGGCTTCTCAGACCTCTTCCAGGAGTCACCTGCTCTCTCCTGCAATCTTCTCAGGTGGCTTCAAGGCAAGAGGAGGAATGTTAGACTGTATTTTTCACAGGGATTAGGTAACAGTTGAATAATGTATCGTGTGGTCCATTTCAGTGCCCACTCAGGACTTTTCTCTGTGGGATTATGCTGCATTTTACTACAGCTCCTCTGGAAGGATGTCAAAGATAAAAGGAGAAGCCCGGGCCTTGTTATATGGTGGCCGTAAACCTGCATAACTGGAGAGGTGGAAGAGGTAATGTGCAGATAGAGACAACTTTTGCCTTCCTGCAGTAGGAAAGAACCACATGGATTTATTTCATGTTCCCAAGTGTCTTTCTGGGGGATATAGTGGACGCAGGCCTCCAGAAGGTCCACCCTGGGCAAGTAAAACACCTGCGGAGGTAGCCATGGTGGGACGGCGTGGGCTATGATGGAGAGGACTCCAGCAGGTGTCACTCGCATTTAGCAGATGCAGTTGTGGGGAAGATGCTCTCCATTAGCCTGACCTCTAGAGGCTTTCAATTGTTATCATTCGGGTTCATAAAATAGTGTCAGGTTTTGTTGTTGTTTATTGTGCTGAATCTGAAAAGCAAAGTGATACAGCAGTAAACAGGGAGCAGCCATCCACTGCTGTTTCTGACAGGTCAGTCAGGACCCCAGATTTCCTAGCTATTAAATCTCCATCCCACAGAGGACTGTTAGAACAGATCAGAGATGATGAAGACTAAATTAAGGATGCTGGAGGGGGCCCACAGGGCCCCTGCATAGACACTGATTTACTAATCTCTGCAGCTTTTACTTCTCTTAGGTTGCAGAGTCTTATTCCACATGCCTTCCTCCTGCCCTGGCAGGATTCTTGCATTATATCTGGAGGGTTTGTGTTACCTGGTATTAAATGAGTTGAGGCATGGGACCTCTGTTGTCTCAAGAGATGTGGTACTCTGTAATGCATCTTATGCAGAGGTTGGTCTACATGACTAGCTTCAGCCTCTGTTTTATTGAAATTAATTTATTAATGCTGAATAGTGCTCTCCCATAACATAAAAGCAGAAGGAATAGATTACTACCTGTTTTTTTTCTTTTACTTATTAACAGAAAGTAAGATTAGGAGAGTATAGTGTGCCTGATCACTTGAAGAGAGTTCCAAATTTAGACCCTGTTAAATGGGTTAAAAAAACCCTTATTAAATTATCCTTTATTTTATTATTGGACTTTACTGGTAACTCTCATCTTATTGCTGAAGTGTCCCTTGATGAACTACTATGTGGCCTTTTTACAGTACTTGCATAAAAACATGCTTCAAACTTACTTCCCTCATTCTTGCAAGACAACTTATTGTTTTAAATAGGATTACTCATGCAAGACAGATTAATTCACCTTCAGGAAAAAAAAGCCAATGGCAGGGGCCTCATTTTAAGGAGTTCCCTGCAGAGCAGAAGAATGCAGAGTTGCTCAGACTCCTTATAGCAAGGTCTGGAAAAATGTGGTTTGTTAGGATGGGAATGGAAGTCCATAATGAGGATACATCTCCAATGCATTAGAGACAGCAGTGACCTAAACCTTGACCTGAATTGCCTGCTCTGGTAGAGTAAGAGAGAAGTAGTGCTGTTGTCTTTATGCCGTCTTAATTCTGAACCAGGCAGGAAGAGTTAAATGGTACAGATGTGCAGAAGGTTTTGCAGCACGTTTCCTCCCTTTGACCTGTGATGCTGGCCAAAATTCAGAGTCTTGTTGGTTGATCCAGATGGGAGGAGAAGTGATGAAGAAAGGTATTTCTGATGTATTTCTGCTTGCTTACAAGAATGCTCACAGCCCTTTTTCCTGAACACAGGAAAAATCATGCAGTTGAGAGCCAGTTTCCTTACTTCAGACCTGTTCCGGGCAGCAATGTGACCCCAAATCCCTCTGTTTCTTGTATTCAGTCCAGGTTTTATATCAGTGATTGTTCGGGCTCTTTGAAGTTTCTGTTCCCTGCCTGTTTCAATATGCTGTCTTTCTCTCTCTGCCTCCACCTGAACTATATTGTCCATCCACACATAACCTTTTCTTTTCTTTTAATATTCTACCAAAAACTGTCCTCACAGAGCCTTCAGGTATTTGAGCAGTGGGTGGAAATAGACTTAATGTCTCCCTCAGCTGCCCTAAATAAAGGAATGCAGTTAAACCTACCAGTTTCAAGAAGGTTTAACCCAGCCTATAAAAATAAAAGCCTAATGGAGTGTTGCCCTGAGGTTTTCATCTTACTGAAGACCCCTCTAGAAAATGCTGTGAAGTTTATAAGTAATGGCATAGAAATAATAGGGAGTGCATCATTCAAAAAACCCAAAGTATTTTGCAAAAGACGTCAATAGATACGAAAGAGGTTTCCTTTTTCTGGTAGCAACCATAACACATAATATTGCAGCTTTCAGTCCAAAGATTCAGCTGTGGCCTGAAAAGTTAAGTAACACTTTTCATTAAAGTTGATGAAAAGGAGGAGTAGAAAGCATAACACAGCTTCCTTCAGACTGTAAGGCTGGGATCATTTTTTCTGTTCTGTGTGCCACCCTTTGAATACTCAAGAGTCTCACCTGGGCCTGATGGTCAGTGACTCTATAGTAATATGCAGACAGTCTCCATAGGTGTGTAAAGTAGCACAGAGTGGCCTTCAAGAAGGTCAAGAGACAAGGATTTACCTAACCGATCCTGTGCCCACTGAAACTGATGTCAAAGCACCCAGTGCTTTTAATAAAGGATCAAACCTACACAAGTGGGCAGCCACAGTTCTGAAACATGCAGTTTGGCATAGGACGCTTCTTGGCTCCTAAACACTTATTCCAACTTGATGTCTTCCCACCAGCACAGGTTAAGCAGCTGCAGCCATCCAGGAGAAAGAGAAATCATGGGCTACCAGCACATCCAGAAGCTCAATGGAGAGACGCTTGTTTTATCAACCAGATATGGAGAAAAGTTATGGTCCCAGGTAGCTTGATACAGTCTGTTGTTTTTTAATTGTACGAACAGTTTGATGTGGTGAGAGCAGGACAGCTAAGTCTCAACCACCTTAATCTAAAACTGTGCTTGCAGTGGAAACCGGACTCCCGAGTTGAATAGGATGAGAAAGGGGTGTGGAGTTTGGAATGTCCTCCAAGGCCAGACTTCCTCAGGAAAGTAGTGAATTGCCTTGCATAGATAATAATACCTAGGGATTGCCCCAGCAAAAGCAGTCGAGAGAATTAACCTATGATTGTAAGGGGATTGCTTGCTCTGTGTTATTACAGAGCCATTTTCCTTAGTCAAAACACTTTACAAAGGAGATCGCTTACCAATGATTAATAGTTTAGCATGTACATAGTTCTTTTCTCCTTCACAGCACTTGAGTATCCATGCATCTTCATGCTCCTCTGATAAAAAGTTTAAGTCAATGTTATGATTATCTTTTCAAGAGGAGAAATTTGAGCCCTGTGTTTAGGACTGCAGAGGGGGAATTCCTCCCTCCTCCTTTGGTCCCATCTTGCTGGCCTTTGCTTGTATTTAGTGTCAGTTGCACAAGTACCTTATTTTGTAGGTCTTTGATCAGCCTGCTGGTTAGCTAAATATATACCTGTGGGGAGATAATTACATGCTATCAGTAGTAAAGTATAGTAAAATAATTTACGTTAATTAAAACACTTGCAAAACCAAAGCAGGAATCTTCACTAAGATAAGTCTGCTGCAGCAACAGCTGTATCCAAGACTGCCTGCTTCCCACAGACAAACATGCAAATAAAACCAGGGAGCAGTGAAAAACAGTTTCTTCATGCTAAAAAGCAGAAAGACATGTACCCACTGGGAAAGCCATGGTGGTACCAATCCAAAAAGGCAGCACTGAACACATCTTCCACCTGTGCAAGCAGATCTGTCTTGGTGAGCATAGGGAAGACTGGTGTGATGAATCCCATCTTATCACTGTGTCTGGGGAAGGGTGAGTGGCCCAGCAGGAGTACAAATGGGCCTCGTATTGCTGGGGGAGGATTTGGAGACTAATTGGTGTGACAGAAGCTTAAAAAATTCACCTTTAGCATCTCTGAATCTGTTGTCAGTTCTTCCAGCACAATCCCTGTGCTTTTCCTCTCTTCCCACATTTACGTCTGATGAAAATAGCACTTTTAGAGACTTGCATGGAAATTGCCTATCTGACCTTCTCAGCTGATGCAGTGGATGGCTATTCTCCCTCTGCTACCTTGTATCTTAGAAGAAGCTCAGTTGTTGATGTGAGTCTTACTCAGACCAAAGGCACTGGTGGGTTTGGGATGATACCACTTCCGCAGCCCTGTGGAGGTGCCCTTTGATGTTGCTTCCTGCAAATCTCAGACTACAGCCCATCTCCAGTTCAACCCAGTTTACCTCCCTATTGAGCACTTCTGGGAGGGCTTGTATCCCAGGGTTTCTCTTTCTTCCTGAAGACTGCACTTGCTTAACCTGTAATAGCGAAAAGACATCAAATTGAAGTGCTTAGGAGCCAAGAAACACTACTGTTTCATTTAGACCTCATTTTTTTTACCACTAGCTGAGCTAAGCACCTTCCTAGAAGATACAAAGAAACCAGGAGATTTGTAGGGCTGCAACAGAACCACAGCTCAACCCCCACCAACAAATTGTCTCTTGCTACCTATGTAGCCCAGGCCTTTCAGTTTGGCGATTGCACACCTGGAGAGTTAGACTGTGCCTCTTTCTCCCAGCAGTAGATGCAGTCACCGGTACAGGGTTCACAGCTGTGTTTGATTAGTTTGTGAGTGAGTTGGTAAGATACCTGCTCCTCCATCTGTTCTTCCTTTCCTCAGTGCTTCTCTGTGGTGCAGTGTGGAGGCACCCGTGTTTCTTTGCATCATTCTTTCCCGCACGTATCTTTGTGGTTTTGTTGTCATACTTCACTCACAAATGAGCGATGCTTTGCACCCCCTCCCCAACTTGCACCAGATCAAATTCTAGCTTTTTGAAAGTTAGTGGAAGTGGCATAGCAGATCTGTCTAATCAGGCTTGCCCAGTTGCCATGTTATCCAATATGCTCGGCAAGAAAGGAGCTTAAAGCCAGGGTGAGAAAGAGATTCGTCTCTAAAGATCAGCTAAGAGTCGGGTGGGATTTCAGCCATGCGACTCTGACATTCAAGCAGGGCATGTGTGCGCCCCCCTTCCCTCTCCTGCTCTGCAGCAGGGACCGGGAGGGACTGCAGGGGACTGGGACAGGGGAGCCAAGCTGAAGCAGGAAGTATTCATATGTATTTCATTTCAGGGTGACCTTTAACAGGTGTGGATTTACTGATGGGGAGGGGAGAGGGAAGTAAGCGAGGGATTAAGGGGACTTTACCCTCCCTCCACTTTAAGCACCAGCTTGCACAGCATTCCAGCACTGTGAGATGCAATTTGTGGCTGTATGGTCCTATATCTTCCATCTCCCTCAGTTCTGGTCAGTATTGTGGCTGCCCCTGTTCTTTATCAGTGCTGGGGATTCGATAGATAGAATATTGTACTGCCAGGTGCCTCGGATATACACCTGCTGTGTGAGGTGGGGGAGAAAAATCACCCTCTTATCTGCAAGAATTGGGATTTAACCTATAGTGGAAGTGCACACTTCAGGCAAACGTAAGGTGTATGGTAGATTCCCTGGGTGACTTTGCCCAGAGATCTCTTCTTGTTCTAGTGCTGCTGCATGCTGTCGAACAGCTGCTTTCCTCTAACCCAGTGTCTGCTGCAGTTCAGTGATGGATTAAGGCAACTCTCCATTTTCTTTATCCCTCTCCGAGGGGAGTTGTAAAGTTTAATTAATTAAATTTTGTAAAACATGATGAGATTCTTGGATGATAAATGCTGCACAAATGTAGAGTATTTTTTAACGAGCACTGTATGACGGCTGCAACAAAATGCTTGTTTAATCAAACCGATCTGAGCTGAAAAAAATCCTTGCCCTGCTGCTATCAGACAGAAATGTTGCCAAGCACTCTGTCTTTCATGGGCTATTTGATCTGAGGGTTCCAAGGCATTTTTTTAAACTTTAATGAAATAAAAAGGTAAGGAGTATACCTATATATCTGTATTTTATAGATCTTTCCTCTAATGTATGCAGTTTAGATTATATAACAATACCACATAGCAATAGGGAAGGGAAAGATCAGTTGACAGTGTGACTAGGTGTCATGCCTCTGTGGCAGGGGTATGTATACCTGCTCTAGTTTTGCCTGGCCATGCCAGGCACCCAAGTTCCAGCACCATATATGTTGTGTTTTATACGTTTCCCACAGCTGTGGGTATGTGAAATCAGGCTGGCTGCAGCTTTTCTGGTATGCTCTCCTCAGCAGATGAGGTTAAAATGAAGTCTGAGAATGTCTGTCTTTGTTGTACGCTGCAATGTAAACCTACCCACAGAACTAAAGGTAGTTTCCATAATGAAAACTGCAGCTTGCTGTAATTGCAAGCAGAGTGCCATTTCTTTTGCTGGAAGTCAGTCAGGAAAAAAGGGTAATTTCTTGAGCTAAAAGTCTTGCCTTGGGCTACTCAGTGTCTAGAACTTCAGCCTTACACTTCCTCCAGAAAGCTGCTCTGCTGTTACCGGAATGCTGAAGTGTCAGATCACAGGAGAATAGAGGAGAGGTACAACTTGAAGATGCACTTAAAGCAGATCCTGGAAGAAGCAGTCTATAGATTTCTATCCAGCGATGACAAAGCCCAGTCCTACCCAGCCACTGGGATCCAGGGATGCTCTCAGCAGAGGCTACTATTGTTTCTGGCACTGGTGGTGTGGGATTGAGATGGTGGCAGCAATCAGTCAGAGTCCCCTGTACTTCATCTGCACTACCATTTCCTTAAAGCTGTTGCTTTGCAAAATTTGCCTTTTCTGGACCTTTTATAATTTCTTCTTCTTTTGGTCAGCTAGAGTTTTCCTTAAGGGAGGAGAATCCTTTCCTAAAAGGAGGAGAATGGCCTCTGTGCATATAGATATTGGCTGGCTGTGCCAGGAAGGAAAAAGAAGATACAAGAAATGAGCTGTTGAACCCATGGTGATATGAGAGGGACAAGTGAGACATTTTAGGGAATAACTAACCAATCAACCAATCTCACAAGCAATCTGTCTTTCCTTATTATAAGGCTACACCATAGTGAGAGAAATGTAGAGCCATTCTTCAGAAGATTTATTGCCCTGTAACATCTGCATGAGAAAACTCTAAGTAGCTGAGCAGAGCAGGAAATTGGAACTAGATTGCAGAACCTGCAATTCAACAAAGTTCTTGGACCTTCTGTGGAAAGAGTGTTGGAGTTTCAAAGCCAGCTCTAGCTTTTAAGGCTTTCTCAGTCATGGGAGAAGAACCAGTGTAGGTTTGGTTAGAACTGATGCAGGATTTGTCATTTACTGGTCTAGATAATAAGAGCATCCCAGAGTGCTGCTTTAACCAGCACACAGGAAAATACCTCCCAGTGCTGGGATGGATCTAACTGTGCCTAAGAGTAGTGAACCAAAGGCACTTATATGAGCTGTTGGAGTTTACAGGACCTGTGACAAGAGAGGGGTGCCTATGTTTCCTGCCTGTGAACATATCTCTACATCCCTCTGTATGTACAGCATTTTCTCAGAAACCAGCCTCAGGGACAATTATACATTAATAGCTACTTCTTTCAGAAGCAGCCAGCCCTGCTCCTGAGAAACAGCTATTTTCAGGCAGTCTTGTTCCTGAGGAACTGCTATTTTTAGTGAGTTCTATTTCAGAGACAAAAAAAAGAAGAAGAAGCCATTTCTGTATCCCTCCACCATGGTCCAGACCCACTGGCTGTGGTTGACTTGCGTTCTGCAATAAACATTTTCTCTTTACATCTCAGTAGCCTGAAGAAAGTGGTTCTCTAGCCATTACAGAAAGCAGCAATCTGAGCTGGGGCTCATTATGCAGGGGGAGCTTGTGGGAGGCAAAGCCATGCTCACATACTATAGATTCCATTAGAACGAGCAGGGAGATGTAATGGGGCTCTCCTGGGAGATGCAGGACTCTTAGATACCTAATTTGGAAGTCCGTTCTGGTATCCATTTTCAACGTCCCAAGAGTAATGATTAATCCTGTACTCCAGGTTTCTCTGAATCAGTTTGTAGCTGTAGTAAATATGGGCTGAACATGATAACGTCATTGATGCTATGGGTAAATGACTTGAGGCAAGAGAAGCTCAGGTTCTGTGGCCATTAACTCACTGTGCACAGTCATCTGGCAGCGATTTCGACTCAGGAATCTGCAGCTGAGATAAAAGAGGCTCCGTCAGAGCTGAAGAATGTGGTGTTTTGCAATATAAGTATCCAATATGCTGAAGGCCCCATAAACGCACCCCAGCAATGCTGTGTTCTCATTCCTGCAGCATCCCAACAGCACGGACCTGGAGAACTTCTGAATGTTCTTGTGGCCATGGCCTTTCAAGGGCCATTTGGTAGATGCAACCACATGAAAATTCCAGTAATATCTTTTTGTTATTCATAGATTTAATGCAACTACTGGTGTCCTGACACAAGGGTGAAGTGATTCTCATTATGCTGAAGCTGTCCTGAATTTCAGCAGAGCCTGTGCAGAGTTCATCTCAGGTGTGTTATGATCTTCTCCCTACTGCCCCTGATAGGTGTGTGGTAATAGGTTTGGATAAAAGAACATACACTGGAACCATGTCTTGGCAGGTTTGTATATACTAGAAGGTCTTTCCTTGGCAGGATGTTGCTATCTGGGTTCAAAAGAATCAGCAGCTTTAATCTTTGAACAGGGTCACAGCAGTATTGAAAAAAAAAACCCGCCCATCCTTGCTCCAGCACCATTTGCTCAGGGGATGCTCTCTAAAGACTCTGGTGTGTGTGTGTGGTCTGAAGGTCACTCTTTCACAGAGAGAGGCTCTTCTTTCCTGTCTGAGTGAGAAGGGGAGGCTGTTAGCGGTTCAGCATCGTAAGCAGTTTCCCTCTGCTCTTGTGCAGGCAATACTGATGAACTTGGTCTCTAAGTGAAGATTATTTATCTTGTTTTTAACCTTCTGCAAGAGAGGAACCTGACTGTGTTTGCCCTGCAAGACCAGGCACTCCCCCCGACCCCTCTTTTTAAAAAATATTCCTTGTATCTCCCATCTCCAGGAAAAGTCATTATCTCTGGACAGTTTCTTGAAACCCAATTGCCTTTGTATTCTGGTCATAAGGAGAGCATTGTTCAAAGTGCGAGTGAGTCGTGGCTGCTTTTATCACAACGAGAGCCCATTATTGGCACATTTCCCTTTTTACTGCTTCACTAGAGAAAGTCAGGCGAAAAATGGGACAGAAATCTAGGAAATGAAGGGTAATTTACAGTTCACAAAGGAGCAGTAAAAATTAATTAGCTGTCTGAGGATCCATTCCGACCTGGGCCGTGGAGTTTGTGCCAGCTCTTTGCATTGCATAAACTGTCTGTGCTGTGCTAGGCTGCTGAGATCAGGCTTGTGCTGTGAAATTAAGGCTCTTTGCTGAGGTAGAAGTCCTTTGGGGCATGCAAAATGTGTATGCACACCTAATTTGGTGTGCCAAAGAGTCATGATGGTGCATATAACTCAGGTCATTACATGCTCAGCTGGCTACTTATGACGTTTACTATTAGTTGTCACAGTAACTGCTCATGTAAATTACGGATGCAGTTATACACATAATTTAACACTGAGCTCCTTTGAAAATCCAGGCCCGATTCCTCCTTCTTTTCCATGGTGGTGTCTGCATGAATGAAACACATTTTACACACCATATCCATATGGTCCAATTCCAAAAGGGGGCAGAGCCCCAGAGGGACCGGAGAGGTGACAAGACACCGGCCCAGCTGGGCTATGGGCCAGTTTGCTCCTGCTGTGGGATGCAGGAACTGAGCAACTCAAGCATCTTGCCAATCATGTTGCCAGCCCTCCAGTCAAGCCTGAGATCCCCACCTGGAAAAAGAACTTCACAAATCAGAAATGTCCTAAATTGGATCCTTTTTTGGTGCATAATTTTCAAAACTGTAATTTCCATTTGAGAACTATTTGTCCTGATCCTGAGCGTCAGCTGAACTCATTTTTTTTCCCTGTAGTTTAATTTAGGCAGCAGATGCCATCAGAATGTTAATGCCTTCTTAATTCTCACCTACATGCTTTTATTCTTATTAATTTGTTATCTGGGGCTTTAATATTCTATTTTTTTCCTACTTTGATCAGTTGAAATAATTTGATGGCAGCATTTCAACAGTGCTTGCAATGGGCAAGTGTGTAATGGTGCATCACCAATGTATGTTGCTGTGTATCCTGCAGCGTGCTCAGCTGTTGTACTGTGCGAGCATGAATCATGTGATGTTTTTAGGTGATTATAGATGAGGCCTAACTTATCCCTGCTGTGAATAACTAGAGAGGGAATGAGCTTTAAGGACCATTTCCCTGGTTCAGGATTTTGCCCAGTGCAATCTAAGGGTTGGTGATCCAGGAGTGTGATCCTAGCCTGTGGGAGTGCAACTGAGCTTGCACTCGATGTGCTTGGACAGATGCTCAGCCACAGAAGCTATTTTCAGTCAGCACCCTCAGACCGCTGGTGTGGGGCAGTGATGGAGGTGTACCCACAGGACTCCCTCTTGTCAGCTCAGTAATGGTGCTTCCTAAATGAGAGCCGTGGGGAGTGGGACAGGGACCTTTCCCAGCTGGGGTGCAGTGCTGGAGGATGTCCCCTGCCAGGATCAGAGGGCAGCAGGAGCTCTTTGCTGAGAACTGAGGGTGGATGGGTTCATTGCTGTTCCCCAGCTGATACCAGATCCGACTGCACAGGAGGATCTCTGTTGCTTGAGTGCAGCAGGTTTGACTTCTGAGACAAGTGTAGTGAATGATACCTAGGAAAGGATGTTTCAAGCTGTCTAGAAGTAACAAAAAATAAAGTTAAGGAGTGCCAGAGAAAATGAACGATTTTACTAATTTAATCAAAACACTTCTGCTTAAAGGAAAAGGAAGAAAAATGCCCAAGTCCCAGACAGTTTCTCTCAGTGTGGTTCACTCTCTCCTGGCAGCAGAGAGAGGGGATGCCTCGCCAAACTTTACTGACTACTTTCGTAGAACTTCAACAAACCAAGGAGCCCTTTTGCCCAGGAGAGGATGGGAATGACCTGAATCCACCTACCAGGAGGTAAATAAGTAGAGGGAGAGGGGAATTATTTGACCCTTCATGTTGTGACAAAACTCCGCTCTTAATGCGCTCACACATAGGTTTGGAGTAGGCAGCTGGAAGGTTATTTTATCACAACTGAAAGATAAAAGATGAGATTTTCTAGAGAGACTCTCCCCATTGTGAGAAAAAAGATGGAAGAGAAGGGAAGGGATGAGGATGAATCAACATTTTACTACGTTGCTTCGCAAGCCCAGTTTCTACAATGCGTTCCAACATGTGCATACTTAGTGCTCTAAATTGGGTTTAACTACCCTTAAACTCTTCAGTTTGTCATAGCAAATCAAAGTGTGTGGGCTTGCAAATACACTTTTTCCTAATTCCACTGGATTTTGGGAGACACTAATTCAGGAATAAGGGTGTGACTCTGTGTTCTTGTTATTGCTTGTTATTTAGGGCATGGAATATGTCTTGAGTTGTCCCCAGACTTTCTGGGAAAAGCACGGGACAAGGTTCCATTTTATCCCTCCAGTACTATTTGCAGATACCAGAGGGCTGGAGCAAACATCTCTTTTCACTGGATCCTACCTATGGGATAAGGCATGCAGAAAGTTGCAGAAAGTTATGCGGTCAACTTTTAATAGGATTGCAAAGAAATTTTTGAAGGTGAGGTTTGTGTTCAAGCGAGCAACAGCCTGGAATTGCACTCCCACACATGTCTGAGTGAAGTCCCCGTCCAGATGTGCCCTGTTATGAATAACTGGCTAGTCTCTGTGGGTTTTCACACAGGATCTGTGCTCCAAGCCAGCCAAACACTGGCCTGTACAATGTGCTGAGAAGTGCTGATTGTGTTCTTTGCAGCACAGTGACTCCAGATCAGAGCTTGCTCATGTCCAGGCAGCCTGATGGGTGACTGAAATGGTAACAAGCTTGTGAAAGAAAATCTCCGCCTTCAGACCAAAGACTGCAATAAGGCAGGGGTCTGGGTAACAGCTGCATCCAGCAGTTTGGTGGGAAAAATCCGAGTACGGTGAAACTGTGGCTCTCATTTGGGCAGATGTAGTCCATCTGCTGATGGGATCAGAGATGGGACAGCATCCTCTGGAAAGCTGGGATTAAGATACACAAGCGGTGCATGCAAATTAGGCATCAGATTATGCACATGTGAAGCATGACGGTCTTCTGGTATTTTGGTTGGCTTCCAAGTTCGGATTTGGAGTCCTTTATTTCTGGTGCTTGAAGGCAGCAGCTGATGTGCTGTACCTCAAAAGATGCTTTTGCCCCTGACATCCGGATTCCAGCATGACCCAGTGCAGTGACAGTCACACACTCAGCACAAGCTGTCCCCCCTCCCTCTGTACTTCCCTCCACAGGAAAGTGGATCCTTTTGCAAACCAGTCCCGGCTTGGACAGAGATGCCAGAGGAAAAAGTTTCAGAGGCCAGGTCCTTCCACAGGCTTTGCTCTGTCCATCACCCTTGAAACTCAGTCCCGTTAAGAGGCAATAGTTTTCTGGCTGACGTGAACTGCTGCATGACACATCGGATATTGTGTATAGGACTTGAAGAGGTCGATGAGAACTATCTGAATCATTCATTACCTGGTGAAGTAGGTGAGTGACTGCTATTGTCCTTATCCTTTTAGAGAAGGATGCTCAAGCACAAAAAGGTTGAAAGCTTTAGTGAAGGTCCCTAAAGGAGGAAGCATCAGAGCTCAGAAACAGTGCTTGGTTCCATGCTCAGACAATTATTCTTCACTTGTTTCTCTCTGAAAATCATGTCCTAAGGATTAGTGTTATTGCAGTTGGACAGTTTATGCCGTAGAAACACCATGATGTGAATTTAGTCTTTTCCACTATTTTTTATAGTCCATGAATCAATTCCTGTTCACCAAACAGTTCCCGCTATATCTCCATGACAAGCTTTCTCTCTTGGTAGGTGTTCTGTCTGCTTGGTTGGTCTTTCGGTTCACATGGCGATTTTCCTGATTCTTGTTCTGAGGAATGAGGCTGTTTCTAAAAACAAGGAAGTCCTAAATGTTAGAGTGCTGCTAACATTCCCTGGGGCTGCGTGGAAGGATTCCTTCCTTAGGCTTCCTGAATGGTTTCTTTGGTTCTCAGCAGCTCCTGCACCGTTCACAAACAATGTTATTTGTGTTGTTATTGCAACCAGACGTTGACTTGTGCACCGGTGGTGCTAGGTGCTATACAAACACAGGGCAGCTGGGTGGTCCTTGTCCTAAGGAACTTAGGAGTTCAAAGTTTGCAGTGTGCTGCAGGTTAGATCTGTCTTTATCCTTCCAGCTCTAGTGCAATTGTGAGCGGTAAATAATAGAAAGGGGTGTGAAAGTCTTCTGCCTTAGATGTGTAACTGAGGTAATTCCAGGATAGTGGGAAATAGAGAAATTCATGTGTATACACTGGTAAATATGTATAAATGAGGGACTTGAAGAGACCTTCTATCTATTTGGGAACAACTAGAATTCCTGCTAAATAAGACTCAGCAATTCATGTGGCAACTAGGGTGGTCTTGATTTTTAACCAATAAAAGAACCAGCCCCTTGATCCCCGGCTTTTTTGCAGTATCTGTTTCTTTCTTGTTCTTTTTCCTTTTCCTAGCCAAATGGTCAAACATACCCAGAAAAGCCTGTTCTCTTCCCAGCTGGCTGCATCTCTGTGGAGAGAGCCTGTGGCCCTCTCCCATTTCAGGCCTGTTTGACCTTGCCTTGTAACCAGATGTTTTACTGGAGAGCTTACACTTGGGAGAGCCTGGGTTGCATTCAGCTGCTGGTGAACTCTCTGCCTCGGTCAAGCAGCTGTAAACAAAACCAGCCCAAGAAAAACAAAACCTTTTCTAAACTGAGTTGGCCAAGGACAGTACTGAATCCAGAGATGCAGATGGCTGTTAGCATGCTGGTGAGGCTGCAGAGAGAAGCTCATCTGCCATCCCTGATCTTCAAAGATGGGTTCACTTAGCTGAGGGATCATAACTATTTTTCCCCTGGCTTCCAGGGGTTTGGAGATATGTGACATAGAGACCCCTTCCAATGCTGCCCGTGGTGCATCATAACTGTTTGCAGCTGTCCATGCATTTGAGTGAGTTTCTGGCCAAGAGTATTTAGAAAGTGGTGGCTTGCTGGCCTGAAAGTCTCAGAAGAAGGAATCACAAGAACACCATAGCAAAACGATTAGACAGGGACATCCTTTCTTTTGAGAGGCATGTCACATGCCTGTTGAGACTATTCACCCGGTGCAGGCTTTCTGCAGAAACAGTCCTGTCTTCCACACTTGATCAGGAGAAGCTTTGAGCAATGTCTTCTGGGGTTAAAACTATAGTAGGAGTTTAGATTGTCAGAACATTGTTCTTCAGTTTGGGAAGTGGCCAACTCTCAGAGTTCTCATTTTGCAGAAGACACAGGTCTGATCATTAGCTTAGATGTGGTGAGACCCTCACTTGCAGGATGGCATCTAGAACAGCATGGGGTCTCATCCTGTAGCAACAAGTTGCAGGAGTTGGCGGCTGCTGCCCCAGGCTCTTCCAGCTTGGTTTGGACCTGGGGTTCACATCTGAGAAGGCTTTTTCCATTTGAGTTGTGATTGGTCAGGTTAGAGGACAGTGGAGATGTGCAAACATCAAGATTTTCTCCATCATCTCTGAACAGAATCAGTTCTTGAGCTAGAACCATTCTTTGGTGAAAAGGTGTATTATGCTGAGTTGAGATCGCTGGGAGAGGGATTGCTTGCCACACTGATCACTGCTGTACCAGGAGGTCTGGAGGTCTGTGGCTGAGCACCGTACACACAGAATCATGTTGATATCCACATCAGTGATTTCTCCTCCTCAAGGTCCAGGCTTGCCTGTCCCCAAACATCTGCTACTACTCGGCAGACATCCACCACTGTGTTGAGAAATTTATCCATATTAGGTATGCCCTCAGAAGGAAATGTGCCCTCTCCTGCTCCTACACGTGTACCAGCTCCGCTTTCTACAACCAAGTACCAGCTTGCCATAGGAAATGTCGAGGTGACCTGGCTACAGCCCATGGCCACTTTCTCCTCTCATCCATCTCTGGGTCCATAAATCATTTTTAATAATCAGAGTGCTCTTAATGCAGCAGTTCTAGTGTGGGCTGGATCTGTTTAACCTAATCTGAGTATTAAAGCTGGTCACAGTGATATCTGAGCACCTGTGACTTCCTCAGACCAGCTAGAATTCAGGACTGTGAAGCCAATGGCTTTTCCTGTTCATGCTGTACTGACACATCCCTCCTAGGGTGATTAATACCTTCCAGAGATGGCATTAGTGTCAGTTACACCAAGGTAAGGAAGAGATGAATGGGGCCCTAGGGCAGATATTCCTTTCACATTCCCAAATGAAAAAGTTTTCACACTTTCCAGACCTTGGCTTCAGCATCTCAGGGGACATTCTTCTTTTGTAAGAAGCTCTGAGGGTGGCTTTGCCCAGCCAACTGGGCACAAGGAGAGAGTTGGAAAGAGGAAGGGATCTAATAACACTATTTTGCCCTCTGTGCTTAGATCAACACTTCACTGTTTTAAACATCCGCTTCACCATTCCTGCTGTCCAATATCCCACTATGGCCCCAGCAAGAGCTATTTTAATCCCTCGTCATTCATCAGGAGGCCCCTTCCTGTTCCCTTTCTATCTGCTCCCACATGCATGTATGTGCATCTCTCCACCAAGAAATCCCCCGTGCTAGCTGTTGTCGGAAAGGTCACCCAGGGATATTCACAAACAGCAGGTGTAAAATTAACAACTGGTGCGATTCCAATCATCTGGCAGGAAGGAAAACGTTGGACAATAGGTAAAGCCAGGGTAAAGTTTCCAGCTGAAGGCTCATTGCCTGATATAGGGTGGCATATTGGTGGGCTGGGAACTCTCCTAAGAATGTGAAACCGATAGGGTATTAGCAGGCCCTCTCTGCCCCTCCAACACAATTGTTTTCAGCTTGCTCAAAAATATTTGGAAATGTTACCGAGCGGGATGTGTGGGCGAGAAGGCATCCTCCAGCCAATCAGCCGAGTAGATTTCAGCCCTCCCCTTGAATTTAAAGCTTTTATTTTCCCTGATGGAAGGGAAGGTGAATCCTCCATGATTAATTTAGGGATCTTAAAGCATTTTGGGTGAGTTCCTGCAGCACGCTAACAAGTGGTGCTCTCAAGGATTGTGGAAATCATGGACAGATGGCAAGGTAGATGGGTGGATATATGATGGATATAGATTCTGACCCCTCATCATTTTTGTTAGTGGAACTGATTTTAGATGCATGAAACAATGTGAGTATTGCTCGATAATGGCATTTTGATGGTATAAGTCTTTTGGAGGTGAGAATGGTAGATCCTGTTGGACCTTGACTAGTGTCAGCAACCAGAATGGTGGCTTGAGTCTATGAGCACAGGAGTTAGATTTACTGTATAATTCAGGCTGTGGATGTACCCAAGGATAGTTGGCAGCACTGAACACAGTGAAGACAATGGAGAATGGAAAAGATTGTTGGAAAGTTGGATTTAAACCATGGTGAGCTGAGTTATTCTGTGAGTATTAAAGTGCAGTAGCTGCTCCCAGCATGGAGAAGGAATTTGACCAGAGGTTTTAACTAAGACACAGCCTTTCCTCTGCTAGAGTTCAAACACCAAAGTCTCACCTCTATGAAGTAAGAGTAAACATATGGGGATTGCTGCACCTCAAGAGTGGTACATCAGTGCCTACAGCTATCTGGCTTCTTTAGTCTTTTCCGACCTTCTCCTTCCCCACACTCAAAGCTGTCAGTTAGTGTGATGTGACACCAGGTAACCTTTGGCAAAATGCTACCACACCACAACCAGAACTTGTAGGCTTCTTTCCATCTTCTGTTTAAACAGATGTGGTACAAGCTCCATCCATCACAATACAATTACTGCTGAAAAAGTGCTCTTGCGGGTCTCTGAGCCTATGTAGAGATCCCATTGCTCTTGCTTAGCAGGGATCTCACACATGGACTGTGCTGACAAAGGATGCCTGGGCTGAGAGGAGATCTGATAATGCAGTGTAACCCTGACGTACGTTGTCAGCAGCGCTGCCATCGCCAACGGGAGCAAGGGGGAGGACTGAAATTCTCCCGTTCAATTGGGCGAATTTGACACCTTCTCGTTCTTGTGTCCTTGTGGCTCAACCACTTGACATTTCTAAACATTCTCAAGCAAGTTCACTGGAAAACTATCCCATGTCAGGAGCTGCTGATGTCAAGGCTAATAACAGTCCTGGGGTCAAAACCTTCTGATCCTTCAGGCAAGGACCTCAAGATTTGGCTTCAAGTCAACAACAAGGTCTGTCACGTCGACTATGGGTTATTATGAATTCCAGTGCAAGCCCTTCACAAACAAAGTGAGTTTGTTTGGTTTTCCGTGCAGGAAAAGGTTAGCAGTTTCCAAAGGTGGCTTTTCTCTTCCTTGCATGGAGCAGCGAGCAAAACTCAGCTCAGAATGGGCAATGGCAGCTTGCCTTAGAGCAGGAGACAGGGACAGTGATAAATCTTTATCTGGGAAATTCTTCTCTTCCCCTCTGGAATGGTGCAAGCTGATGTTTTTCATCTCTAGAGATGCTGGGTTTTTTTTTCTGTGTTTCCTTCCATCATTTGGATGTTAACAATACCACTTGGCTGCTTTTGTTAATGTTACAATGGACCTCAGAAAGAGGGAGCAGACCATATTGGGAAATGCACGGCTGGATGTCGGGGAAGGAGATAGCAGGGATCTTACTGGCTCACACTTGTGCTGCAGTGAAAGCAGGAATTGTAGGATGACATTCACTTTGCTATTACATTATAATCCCAACAGCGTGTTGAGAATGATGCCACTGGAATGGTGTCCAAAATGATAATTATAACCACTTCCTATTTTTAATTTCCTCTTAATAAGGGAAACAGTGGTCATCATCCTAACAATAATGATTCTGCTCTGCCCTTCCAGATGTCAGAACATCATAAAGCATGGATTAACAAACGCTGATGTTTCTCTGCAGGCCTTTCTTCTGAACTGAAATCCCCTGTGCAGCTCAGCCCAGCCAGACACACACATCAGCAGGTACAAACCAGGGTGCTACAGAAAATGCTGTGCCTGCTTTTCTGTTGGCCTCATTTTACAAGGGAGTATTTGAATCATGGAGAAATAAGGTAACTTGCTCCATGTCTCTTAGTGAGTCAGTGGTAAAGAACAGATTCAGCTGTTCACATCTCCCCATTTTTCTCTGTCAAATGGCCTTTTTGCTATTTTTTAGAAGCCATTTGACATGAGGTTCCTAAATATGTAAGCTGATGTTCAGAATTGCTGAGTCCTCACTAGTTCCCTCCAGGCAGAACCTAAACAACCTATCTGTGGGGAAATCTATCTTGTCTTGAGTATCAGCAACTGCTAATGGTTATTCCTCTTTATACACTAGTATATGTTTTTGCAGATGGACCCCAGCTCTGCCCACCTATCCAACCTGATGCATGCAGAACCAGCACAAAACAGGGAGGACCACAGCACAGATAGCCCTGGTTTCCTGAACTGCTATTAAAAACAATGTGATTATTTCACCCATCCCTCCTAAACACCCACCTGATTATAGGAAGTCATTTGGCTGGGAGAGTTTCAACTATGGTTGTCAAAAGTCTAAGCAAAGGGAGCGTTGGTCCATGTGGCTTGGCTGAGTGATGGTTTGCTTCCAAACAGCTCATGACTCCAGAGAGAGTGGGTTTCTCATTTTGCAGAGCACTAATCTCCTGCTGGTTTGTAGGAAGTTTCTGTAGGATCTCTCTCCACTGAAGGTCAGATTTCATGTATCTTCTGAAATCCTAGAACCAGGGTTCTGCTGTGCTAGAAAAGCAGAAAGAAGACTGTATGAGGTTAGTAACATTTGAGCAAAACAGCGTTCTTGGCTCAGACAGCAGTTCTAATTATCCAGCACTTAGGCATCAAGAAGATTCAGATAAGAGGTCTCAGATTTAGCTCCTCTCTTCCCTCTGCAAGTTAATGTGACACTTTTTTTTTTTTTTTTTTTTTTTTTTTTTTTAGCAGACAATCAAATCTGTGATAGCAAATTTCAAGTTGAAAGGAAAAGATTGTCTCTGCAGAGAATGGAAAGAACCATTTTGGCTCTAGGGTGAGTTCTGTGATCCACCTGAGGCATGGGTAGCTGTCATTCCACACACATTAACCAGAAGCTAGTAAGCTTGTTACAAGAGTAGCTGGATAAAATCCTATGGCTTTTTATATACAGGGTATCAGACCAGGTGGGTGGTCCTGTCTGGCCTCAAAATATTTGAGACTATGATATATCATTTGCTGTACTGGGTAAAACCTAACCGAGCTCCTGTTATGCTTCCACCAGGGCTATTTATACAGTGTGACAATGCAGGAACCTAGTTTCTGACTTCTGCCTTAAATCGAAGAAGAGTCAATTGAAAATTACATAGTTCCTGCAGTATTAGATCACATGAAACCCTTAACGAAATCTCTGCTCTATAGCCCCATCCATTTCGTCTCCATTGCAAGGGACCAGATTGCCAAAAGAAGAGGTGTCATCACCAAGCTGACAGGAACCATCTCCCTTCCTTCCCTGGAGTATTTATACAGGTCAGTCCCTCTAATGCGTAAGCTCTCATCTCCTGGCAGTTTCTCATAGGAGAGCTTCTGAATTTTCCTTCTCTCCTCACTGTATAGCCACCCACAACAGTCTTTCAGTCATCTGGATGCTCGTAGATCACTAGCATATAGCAAAGCTTTAAGGAGTACACACAAACAACCTATATACTAATCCAACAGCACCATGCTGAGGCTTGCTTTTATTTTCTGGACTAGATATCATCACCTTTAGAAGAGCTTCTTCCTTAACACCTCGCTTCTGAAAGGCCAATCCAACCCTATTTTCTACCATGAGCTATGAACCCAGTTATACTTCTGAGTGATGCCCATGGCACTCACCCATTCTAGCAACTTCTAGTTACCTGAGTATGTCAATAAAAACTTATGCTGCCTAACCCTCACACCTGGTGTGAGGGTTAGACAACAGAAAAGCTCTGCTTCTCTGAGCCTTTTCTATCTACCACAGAGTTGATTGAATCTCTCCTCCTACTTGCCCTTTGCATTATGCTATGGGGTGGAGAGGAAGCAATCCTCAGAATCTGTAACTCTCCTACCCTTCTTTTCCCACACAAGTTAACTCCCAGCCCTTGCTTGCCTCTGCTCCAGCCCCCTTCTGAGCGTGCTCTCATTAAGACCCCAGAGGGAGGAGGTGATGCTCTGAAATTGTCTTAATTGCTCTTGTTTATGCTGGTTACGATGGCAATAAGTTGCCATGCAGAGGAGGCTTTCTTCAGATGTGCAGGTTCTCCATTGTTCTGTATTCTGAACGATTGTCTGTAGGCAGCTCCAAGTCATTTACAACAATAGATTAATATGAAGATCAGTAATACTGGGTGACTCACAGTCACACACATGCGAGACCCGCCAATTGCTGTGACCTGCCACCAGATTTGAGGAGAGGTTAAATGTTGCCGGTATGTTCTTGCAGGGTGTTGAAGAGATAGTGCTCTGCACTTGCACAGTTTCTGTCATCCAGGAGCTCCCAAACATGAATGGAGAATGCTATTTTGCTAGGGCAGGCGATGACTATTACAGTCGCTGGAAAGCAGGAAACTGGAACAGAGTGTGTCTTTTGTCCAGTGTGAATTTGCATGTGTCAAAGTTTAAACAGGGGCTAGGAATCCTGACTTTTAGTCCCTGATCTATCTGCCAGGCACTCTATCATCCAGACCCTAAAGATGATCTTTTCTGTGTGCTACTTGTGCTGTATCCCATTTATCACCCTTGACAAATGACAGAGAACAGCTCCATCTCACAGGTTTTTCTCTAGATCTCTGCAGTACAGTGCCTGGGTCTTCATTTGGCAGAGACCCACTGGAGACAATGTTGAGATACCTCACCAGTGGGTTTGAGCCTTCTGTCCCACTGTTCAGACTTAGGGCTTCATGATGGGACTGACTGCATTAGACTAGGCACTTTGCCTTCCATTCTTACTTTTCTGGATATTCCCAGTCCACCAGATCAATATCAGAGACACTCCACATCCCTCTAATCCATCCCTTGAATCAAGAGGTCTGTGTGCCATCCTTTCCCTTATATCCTTGTCTTGGGGATATATGTACCTTCCTACTATGTCCCCACCAGTCCTCATTCACCCAGGATCCACCGTTCTCCTTCCATGTGCCAGGCACTCCATGCCTCCCCAGCCTCTCTCACCCATCATTCTCCCCGCTTCTCCCCTACTGTCAGGGGCTCATTGTTCCCCCCTATCTTTCCTTTCCCCCATGCTGGGTGAAAGGAGAGATCCCCACTCCCATTTTTTCCCTGTTTGGGAAATATATTATCCAAACAGTAGGGCAGGGCTGAGAGGAAGGCTGGGTTGTGCTAGAAGGGTTTAACAGCTGTCACATCAACCTGCTTTTGACTCTAAAGTCCATTACAGAGCTGAGCCAAGCTGCTGAAACTCCTCAATAGTTCCCTATTTGCCTCCTGTTTTCAGTCCTTGGATGCTGACAACAGCCCCGTAATTTCCCGTGTCAGTTAGGTTTGGTGCTCCCTGTTACCATATTGCATGTACTCCAGCAGTCAGGCAAGTGGAGAAATACTTTCCAGCTGAGTGTGAAAAATTGCCTTGCTCAGTCCATAAGTAATGTGCTTCGTTGAGTCTAGCTAATTTTCTTCTCCATATAAAACAGTGCAGTTTCTGCATAATTTTGTGCATTACAAAACCACCAGATCTCAAGAGCCTGATGGTGGGCCAGGCCCCAAGTGTGTCACTAAGCAATTACTGAGTCCCTGCCTGCCTCAAGCTGAATAAAACCTTGAGGCAGAAGCTGAGGACCTGACCCCTGATTAGATCTGTGTATTTTTCCATATTCATAACAACAGAAATGTGCTTATACTGGGTCAGCAAAGGGCTGATTCGGTATCCTGTCTTATATATATCCCCAAAGAGGGTGCCTAGGAAGGACTGGGAAGACTTTTCTGCCATAAATATGTATTTAATTTGGAAATATAACATATAAATTGTTAGAAGTTCTGTGTAATTAGTAACCCTCAGGGGATTTCTCTTCAACAAACTTGTCCACATTAAGTTCATACACATTTTTAGCCTCTTCAACATCCTGTGTCAAGAAGTTCCTCAGCTTAACCACACAGCTCCTTTCATTTGAACCTGAAATGTCCCTGTTTCCATGAGCTTTTGAACCACCAACCTTTTAGCTAGCAGTGGCACACATTCACAAAGATCTTGAAATAGCCATATATTTAGTGATAAAGTTTTCTACTTTCTTCCTATTTAAATCCACTGTCTGCTGTAAATCTGCGCTGCAGTGTAGTCACCATGCCGGAAGAAGAAATGCAGAAGAACCAGAAGCTCTTTGAATGAAATAGTGCAAAGCATCTGCGTGAGGTACCAGTGGTTGCCCATGGAAGAGTCCCCTTGGAGCCACCACATGTTGCTATCACTGGACGGTGACATCTCCCAAGCTTTGGAGCAGACTTGATTGACAATCCAGAAGAGGGCAATGGTGACACATCCTCACTGATGCTCTGAGCACCAAATCAGCTGAGGACAGCCACCATAGGAATGTAACCAAATAGCCAAACCACCTTGGCTAGCAAATCTGCATGTTCCTGGCTGTTTTGTGGCAAGCAGATTGAAGTGGGAGGCAGCTTTCAGCTACTGTCTCAGGTCAGATGGGACTGTCAGTCAATTGTTAATTATGACTCTTCATCTTACTAATTTCTGTAACTTCTATCACCATGGCAGCTAACTGCCGTGGAAAGATTCATCCAGAAAAAGGAGAAGACAACCAAACTTTTCATAACAAGGGAATAGGAACGAGCTACAGAGGAGGTGGGGTGGAGGAAGAGATCTGTAAATTGTCTTCTAGGAAAGTCTAACACCATGCTCTGAAAGCTGGTCAGGTTTGGCTTTGCATGGTCCTATCAAAGGGATTCAAACCTGCATTCAGCTGTCCTGTGCTGAGAGCTTGCACTCAGCTACCCTGATCCCAGCACAGCATGTGACCAATATACAGTACCTGTTAATTCCATGGGATGCCGGGCACTATGATGTTTCTTACTCTATGCCTGTTACTGGAAAACTGCATTATTATCACATCTTTTCTGCTCTGACTTGGTCAGTGGATCAGTTTTAATCTTTGGTGATGGTTGTGTGTCTGCACAGGGAGAGAGGAGGAGAAACTTGACAGCACTTTGAGCTCTGATTAATTTTTAAACTTCCTCCCTTTCTGCTTATTTTGTAGCTTTTGTCCTGATGCTGAATGTGTTTTTTCCCCAATGTGTCACTTGCCAGAGCAATACTGTGGAGACGAAATGCCACTCAGCTATCACAGGGCATTTCACCTGTGGGGCTGGATGGAAAGTCATAGACTGGGACCAAACAGGGCCCTAGGACAACCAGTGACTTCTATCACTGCAGCAGCTCACAGGAACACAGTGCCTGAATACATCTGTAGCAGGTGCAGAGCAGGTTGCTTGGGATCATTAAAACAACAGCCATTTTGTTGCTGTTTTGTAGAACACCACACAATTCTTGCTAAAATAACTGTGTCTGTCTGGCCCATTCAGCAACTTTCATTTCTGATTAAGTTTTCCAGCCTGTAGGTATCTTCTCTCACACCTGTCTTACCATTTCCATTTAGAAGGGTTTAATTTAGAAACCCATTGTGCCTGGCCCTGCGCAGACCAAGCCAATTTATTTTACATAATGCCTCAGCGCTTTAGGGAAACAGACTTGTTCTAAGTCCTTTCTGGAGGGAAGGATAGACTTGTGCTTCAGGTATTGGTTTGAGATCCAGGAGAAAAAGACCCTGTTCTGACAGTATTCATAGCTTTCCTGAGACCTTTATCAAATCACTTACCCTGCCTTGAACCTGACTTCTGTATCTGGAATATAATCAACAAAACAACACTTTCCCTACCTCTGTTTTTAGGAGAATAAACATAGTATCTAGATGTTATCAAAGTCCTTGTGTTCTGTGCTTTACAAATTTCTGCTGTGTTTTGTGTTCTATGCTTTACAAATTTCAGCTGATTTCTGTGCTGGAGGGACTTCAGTGCATAAGTGCAAGATGGGGACAACAGGCAGGTGCAAGTCTGCTGAGAAGCAATGAAACAAGGCAGAGCTGAGGGACAAACCTACCCTGGGCATTGCCCACCAGTTACCTAGCTGCTGTCAGCCTTTCCGTCGGCATCTCATCAGGGATGTGTAGGGAGAGAACAAATCACTCCGTGGGAGTTTGCAGGAAGCTACCCCCGAGCGCGAGGGAGAGGCACGGGACAACACACATGAGGGGTGGTTTGAGAATCCACGTGGGTGATCTTCCCAGCAAGCCTGAGGGACAGGAGACTCCGTGATATGCCTGAAGGAGGCACAAACAGCCCCCTCCTTGGCAGACAACTCAGCTGGCAAGATTTGATCTTTTCATTCACTTGAGGCTTTCTGTTTTTTCACTAAATGCCCCTGGACCTTGTTTTTCAAGCCTCTTATCCTCCTCTTTCATTGCCACTGCCACAGCAACACATGAGTTTGAGAAATTATGCACAGGGGAAGATGAGTTTGCACTGAGAAGGTGACTTGAATCCTTTGCAGACCCCACTGGAGTCAGTAGATCTGAAGAGAGGTGCTCTCCATCCATGAGGCCACCAGCATGGGTGAACCTTCCAGTGGCTAAGTGTCCTCCAGAGCTCTCATCACTGTTCATCAAGCTCTTCCCCACAAAACAGTAGCGGAGGAAGCTCAAGAAGTATTGCTTTTTAATTTCAGTGCTGCCACAGTCACTGACGTCCTCGCTAATCCTCTTGCGGCAGCAGGCTGCTAATCAAAAACTCTGCTCGCCACTTTGGCATCATTCTGGGAAGCCAACTGAGCGCAGAGATGCTCAATTCCTCCCCCTCCACACACCTTCCATTGTCTTCAGGACTGACAGCTCTGATGTGGAGCCGTGATAAAAGCCAGCTGATGCTGTCAGGGCCTGGTACAATTGCACCGCAGGGAAAAAGGCGACTGGCTCTGACTCATCCTAGCCGCCTGGAGCTCAATATGCCTTGTAAGTGTGCTGTCTCCTGGCATGGCTCATCACAGAGCAATGCACCTTCTGTGGGTTCTGGATACTGCCCTGTGAGCAAGGACTTGACCATAGGCCTTTGGAAGGGCTAGCACTGGTGGCTGGATCCTTTGAGAGGCTAGAAAAACCCACAGGAAAAAAACCCACCTCATTTGAAGATCTCTGCTGAAATCTTTGGTGTGTATGGGGGATTAAATGTCGTTGGATGTTCCTTTGCTTGACCTGTGTTCAGGGGTGTTTAGCAAAGCATTTGTGCAATACCTGAGTCGTTATCTATGGCAGTAGCACTTTTTCTTCAGCTCCTCATGTGCCCATCCTTATGGAATGAGCTGAGCTGGTGTTGAATTTCCAGGAGGCTCCAAAATGCAGGGAATCCAGACTTGAAATGCATCAGGACTGCCAAGCCAAGATGTGAAGGACATTTGAAAAGGAGAAGTTGGCCTGTGATGTGAACTTCTGGGTGACCTTGAGGAATTTGGCTCAATGCTGCCCATCCTGGCCAGGTCAGCAGCTGAAATTTCCATTACTGAAGGTAGAAACTAGGGGTTATTTCTGTTTTGTTTTTCACTTTTCCCCAAACATGACATTGCATGAGAGGCATTAGGAGTTCCTCCTATAAATAGGATCACCCCTGTCAAAGCTGGTTAAGTCATATACAGTGTCAAGCCCATAAACAAGGTGCATCTCAGATGCACTGTCTGGAGGGTGCAGAGGGCTGTACTGGGAAGTTTGATAGCTCCCTGTTTGACTAGTTGGCATTGGGACGCCAACTATTTTCAAGGCAATAAACATAATCATCCCCAACTCCCATCTGGAGGATTTAGGGAGTGGTGCAGGACAGAAGCAATGTAGTCAAGAATCACTGCTATATGTTGTAGCAGAAGTGGTCTTCCAGCTATGTTGTGAGAGGAGGCAGCTAAGGCATAGAATCATAGAAACATGTAGGGTGGAAAAGACCTTTAAGATCATTGAGCCCAGCATAAGTGTGCAGGTGCTGGGTCCTCCTTGTCTGCCATCATAGTCGGAGTTAAATGCTCTGATTTCATCCATTCCTTCCAGGTCTTTCCCCAGTTCTGCGCTAGATGTCTGGGATGACCTGGAAACCCTGCACTTGACTCAGTTTCCCTTGGAGGGAGCTGCAGTTTCCTCTTCCTTTAGAGCTGCCCAGTTCTTCTGTAGCTCCATGTGAAGCAGCAGTTTCAGTGGCATCTCTTACAAAGGAGCTTTGCTGGACTGGAAGTCAGCTGAGGCACGGAAGTGAAGCCAGAGACACAAAGCAAAGCATCTTTGAAACAAGAGTGTAAGTGTCCCCCCATGCCAGCTGCAGAGACATCTGGGTGGAGCTGGCAGAGCTTCAGGGATCACCAGGGTAATGCATCATGGGTGACTGTAGCAGAGCACCTCGGGGCAGCGGGAGCTGGAGGAGGGACCCTGAGGCCCCCTTCGCTTTCCTTCTCACCCCTGGGAGCTTCTTCCCACCTCTTCACCAAATTTTGTGATGCTCTGAGACTGGGGGCTGCGAGGAACCTGTTCTGCTGAAGTGATGCAAGTGAATGTGTCTTAAAAAAACAAAGAAGGATTTTTTAAAAAAAAACATAGATCATTTCTGTGGTCTGATTTCCCCACAGATCCACAAGCAGTTGCATCAGTACAGCTGAGGGGGTGGAAAACTGAAGTGGGGGCAGAAAGGAACAAAAGCTTTCTAAGGCAGCTCTACCACTGACAATTTTCTGTAACTATATGGAGACCTATAGCCTCTTGTCCCTTCCAGACTTTAAGAGCTGTCTGGTTCTTGTGTGTGGAGACACCAGCAGCGGAGCAGAGAGGAGAGATGATTTGTTTGAAGCTGAATCGGGAGAAGCTTAGCAGGGGAGGAATCACTACTTGTTCTGAGATAGGCTAATTATATTCTGTGTCCTTGGAAGCCAACCCTTTTCTACTCTGCTTGCATAATAGAGATCCTACAGCTTTTTACAGAAGAACAAGGGTTTCCCTCCCATCATTGCTGTACACAGCAACCTGTCCCACTGCCAGCCTCCACCCCAGAAGCATCTGGATGTCAGTCCTGCATTCCCCGGAGGGCTGCTAAAGCACTTTGGATTCCTCGGAGATGGAAACCTTTCTAGAAACGCAGGGTAGAGTTACTCTAATTCCTTGCTGTTTGGGATCAAACTGAAGCCTGCTGCTTAATGGGGGATAAGTGGATGTAATGCAGTCAGTCAATAACTTTATGCACACACGCAGAGCCCTTTGGATTACTGATTTCCAAAAGACAAGAGTCTCCCTCACGAACCCTGCAACACACTGACTCAGCCCTGAGCCTTTTGACTTTGTTTTTCCTTCTTTACAAAGTGACTTGTACTTTTAATTCTTCCCCCTCTCCCCTTATTCATTTTTTTCCTCCATAAGTTTTCGGCCTGTCAAACGACTTTCTCTCTCCTCATCTCGTTTCTCTTTGCCTTTTGCTGTGGGAGGAAAGATAATAATAAAAGGAGCAGTTTTCAAATAAAAAGCCCCATGTGTTACCTGGGAACTGTCTCTCAGCATCCAAATACCCACTGGGGCAGAGATCACTGAGTCCCCGCTGTTGTTTTGTACCCGCCAGACACTGTTTGTGTTTTGTCACTAAATGCTCCTGTCAGGTCTGTCAGTTGGTAAAAGCAGGACTGACTGGGCCCTTGTAAAATAGGATTTTGCTTTAAACCTCCCTGCTAAGCGCCTCTCACTCCTTTCCTTCCTCCTGACAGGGGAAATTGCTGCTTCAGCTGCTTGCCATGATAGTTCCCAGGCTGGAGGAACGGGTTTGGGAGGGTTTGTGCTCTCTGCCTCATCGCTCCTTGTCTTGGGCAGGCCTTTGGTACTGCCTCACTGCTCAGCCGAGAAGGAAGGGTGAGCTGAAGGAGTCAGTGAGCCTGCGTTCCTCTCTGTCAGTCTCAGTCACTGCTCAGCTTCAAGCTGAGCTCTTCAGAAGTTCAATATTCTCCTCGGTCTCTTGGGACATCTAGGTTTTGGCCACCTTTTTGTGCCCTTACTGAATTGCTTCTAGAAGAAGAAACTTCGGGAGAAGGAGCTCTAGACCAAGGTATTACTGTAAGACCAAAAGACTTCAAATGGCTCCCTTGGCCCCCCCAGAGGGGGAGATGCAGGAGGTGCAGCACTTATCCCAGCCCTCTCCATTCCCCCACAGGCTCTCAGCTAAGAAGCTCATTTGACTTTTATGAGGGCTGGAGAGACCAAGCAAACAAAGCCTCAGGGTTTAGTCAGTGCCAGCGGGTACAGCACGTGCCTCTTCCTTCTCTTTCCTCTTTTCATTCCTGCTGACAGCTCTCCAGAACATGTGGTGTCTACTTGGCTTGGGAGCCTCTCAGAAATGAGCCCGACTGGGGCAGGAGAGAGCACTTATTAGCATCTCAAGTCAGGGCTGCCTTCTCTTTCACCCCAGGACATCTTGATACCCTCTGAGCTCCAAGGAGGCTGAAAAAGGCAGGGAAAGAAGGGAAGAGATGCTGGAAGTGTCTTGAAGTATGGACATGCTCTATTGGATGGAGGAGTGATTCAGGCATGAGCCCAAAACCTTCCAGATATAAGGGGCATGGCATTTTCCCCTCCTTGCTCTTTTCTGGAGCTCTGACTTACAGCCTGTCCTTTCCACTTCACCATTGGTGGGTATCAGAGGAATTCCCAGACCTTGAGTTATGGTCCCCACACCATCAGCTTCCCCCAGGGTGAGGGTCTGGCTTGGGTCACTGCAAAGGTAGAGCTGGAGGCAATATTTGGAGCTGCAGCAGAAAAGCTAATTTTCCTACACACTACTGGATTTTGTTGACTGTGAAAAACCTCTCCCTTGGCTGCTGGGACTGTGCTCTGGGGCTGGGAATGAAGTATTGCTCATCCTGCCCATCCGTTCATTGCAGGAGTTTTGGGAATCTTTGTAAATAAGCCAAGAACATGAGAAATATAAATTCCTCCTGTTACAGGCCCTGTCTGACACTGCACAGATCCTTTGTTCCTGGCTTCTTTCTCCCTCCCAAGGCCTCAGAGAAGCTCCTCCAACAACACACCACCCTGCTTAGCCTCTTCCACCAATTAGCTGTTATCCATTAACTGGCCATGAATAATTCCATCAGTTAGCCCATCTCTTGAGGATCTCCTTCCCCAGGTGCTATCAATACCCTTTTAGCACCAACAAGAAAGGAGCACTCAAGAGTTATATATATGTAAGTGCTTATATAGGACCTCTTTATTCTTGTTAACTTTATGGGGCTCCTGATTTCAGCTAGTCCACAGAGAACTCAGGATCAGGCCATATCCTCCTTGTTACTCTGAGTGCTGCATCCTGGACTGTGCTGGCAGAGGGGAATCAGAACCTTTTTTTCTTGGTATCAACATTGATCTATTTGTTGGAGGGAGTGTGTGAGGATGTCAGGAAGGCTTTGAAACAGCCCCTGGTACCCTGTGACCTGGTCAGGTGTGATGGATCCAGGATGGTAAGAAGTAAGCTGTATGTGTTGCAATGGAGACTGTTCAATAAAATAAATGTTTTCAAAGGAGAAGGAAAGTAGCAGGAACTAGTAGAAGAAAGGATATTTTCAGCCCTTGAAGGGAAATCTGGAGAAAGGGAGATCCTTTTTAAGTGTAAAATCGTGTCAGTAGGAACATAGTATTGTTATTCCTTTGATGGGAGCAGTTAGCTGAAAATGGGAGGACTTGCAGGTTATCCCAGGTAGAGGAGAAAATGGAAGTGGAGTAGGAGGATTCTTTGAAGTGCTCTGGTCCTGCAAAGAAAGGACATGCTCCTGCTCACCTGTACCCAGCAGGAATCAGAAGCAGGGGATGTGGCCTTGCTCACAGCTCTGCCCTGCTTTGTCAGTGCTCTGCACAGATACCTCTTGCCTCATCTCTTCTCTGGGCCATGCTCTCAGAGCCCTGCCTGGCTGAGCCTGGAATTTTCTGGCTGCTTTTCTCCCTTTTCCATGGTTTGTCCTGCTTATTTCCCCCAACATATGTACACTACTTTGCCTTTAAGACACCACCTAGCAAATTCTCTTGGCCCCTTTCTGGGCATTGGTTTTGCATTGGAGGGTTTGGAACAGGAGTGTGGATTGCTGCTGGTTAGTTATCTTCTGTTCTCCTAATGCTAAAGGTGAGCCACAGGGACAGGATCAAGGCACAAGAGGAAGACAGAAAGTAAGTGGATTAGCCAGGACACCTCTGCACGTCTAGGAGCTCTTAAACTGTGTGGTGGTCTTGCAAGGGAAATGATGGAAGACTGAAAATTGGGGATACCCAAACTTAGCCTAAGGTGGGGGATCTTCAAGAAGAAAGGATGTGATATTCCCTGGTGTTTGCTTTTTACTCTTGCACCCTCCATCTTTCAGTTCCTGATCTTATCTTCCTGATAAGAAGCTGGTATGAGTGGAGCTGTTCCATCAGCCAGGAAGGGCTGTGTGCCATTTGATGCTATGCTTTTGGTACCCAGACTTTTGAAAGCTTCTCCACCTTATCTCTTTTCACAGGGCCATAGGGGAGTGTGGCCAGCTACTTCCTAGTTCCCTAAGGGAAATACTAAACAGGGACCCAAGAAACTATATGCCCAAATCCTGTGGGTAAGCTGCAGGCACTGCACTGCATTAAACTCAGTAATGCAGCTAGGCGGTGCACTATGCTGTGCTCAGGTAACACAAAGGAAAAGGACAGTGGCTGCAAATTAATTACTGTTAATGATGCCACCTTCCTGCAGAGCACAGCAATTTCTGCAGAGGGCACAAGGCTTGGTTTCATCGAGTGCCCAGCCTGTAAAGATGCCTTCTGGCACACTTGTGCTGTCCATGAGCCCATATGTTCCCAGTGGGAGCCATGGAGCCATCAGGCAGTGCCGGATGGAAGCATGTTTTGACTCATGGGTCAGAGGCTGTGCAGAGAAGTCTATCGTTCCCAGTCACTTCTTAATTGACACAGTGAAAGAAGCCACATCTTCCTGCCTGATTCTGACCGAGTCTGTAATTTAATTCAGCTCAACATCTCCGCTTCAGCCCCCCAGGGGCCTGTCAATTAATGATGGATTTTTTCTCGCCTTGGGAATTTCTCTTTGTTTCCATTCTTTTTATTTAATAGGATCTAGTGAGAAAACCGGTAGTACTAAATCTCCCAGCCCCCATTTCCTACCTTTCCAAAAGGTGCCTCAGGAAGAAAAGTGCTTGGGCATTTAAAAGAGAGACAAGAGAACTTCAGGGACTGAAAACGTGTGAGCTTTCCCATCTTTTGTTCATTCATCCTTTCTCTTGCTCCTCTTGGGCCTTTTGTTTCTCCTTGCCAGAATTGCTTGTGCACACTTCACTCAGGAGCTAATGAGACTGGTTTAGAAACTGTAAAGCTGGATTGGATCCCTCTTTTTCCCCCCCCTCAGAGTACAATGTCTGTTTAACCTTTCTCCCTTGGCATCTGTCTCTCCTGACAACCTATTTGCAAGTCTTATGATTGCAAAGAAATCCCATTACTGACTGGGTTTAAAATGGGCGTTGCTGGGGAGGTAGACAGGAGTATGTGATATGCTGTAGGGTACAAATTCAGGCTGGCTGCAGGGGGCAGTTACTCCATGGATGTGACATAGCCTGGTCTCTCCAAGCTCTGCCAAAATGTGGAAGTTTTTCATTGCTCCTTGAAAGGGAAACGTGATTTGCATGTCAAAGAGTGAGAAGGGACAGGGGTCGGCAGTTCTCCACCCTCTTTATCCTCTTCCAGTCTCTCTCACCCTCCCCACGTGCCCCCAGCTTTCCTTTCGGCATTCCTATGCCACTAGTGAGTTATTGCTGCATTAAAGTGTCCAGTCATCATGGGAGAGATCTTGGGGTTTCTTAAACCGTTGGATCCTGTTGAACATCCTTGTTAAACTTCGTCCTTACTGCTGCGTGCGGGGAGCTTCCCACGCAGACCAAAGTTCGGTCCCCAGCCCACTGGTTCTCCTCCACAGGCGGTGACGTACGAGTCTCTGCACGCAGGAGGCGGTGAGGGGAGGGTGTTTGGGAGAACATGTCTGTGAAGCAGGGATTGTTTAGTGAATGTGCAGAGAGAAGTGGATTGCGTTTGGTTAATCAGGTGAGAGCATGGTGTCTCCAGTCCCTGCTTTTAGAGAAAGCCTACTAACCCTGCTTCTTGTCCTTGCCAGCCACAGCTGGTGATGGGTGGGCGGAAAGAGTCAAGGGGAAAATTCTCCCCTGACCCTCTCCTTGGTGGTCCTCTTTTCCTGTGTACACGTGTGAGAAGGGATGAAGTTGCCCAGGTTTTGTAGGAGGTCTGGAGATCCATTATATGTGATGCCTGTCTGAAGGACTAGAAGGCAGAGAGCTCTTTCCCTCCTTCCCTTCACTCTGTGATTCTTTCCCAGTTTCCAGGATTTTTTTCTGGTTTGTTGGTTTTTTTTGGTTTTGTTTTTTTCACAAGTGGCTGCCAGGTCTATGCTACACTTCTCTGTGGGGATCCACATTCACTGCCCAGATCTGGAGCAGGAGAGACTAGAAGATGCTCATAACAGCTGGGAAGAGTGTGTGAATCTCAGGATGTTGCTTCCAGCCACCTGCTCCTGAGACTATGAAGACAGCACCTTCACATGACACTGAGGCTGGTTACACCAGGAACTCTTAGGAAATAAAGCTCTGGAGTGTCCCAGAGATACTAGCACCTACAACAGCAAAAGCCTGCTCTCAATGTGCTGAGACCCTCTTTTAGATGACAGTAACAGTCCTGGAGGCAGGGACAGTCATACCAACATGTGCTTGTGTCCTGCCTCCACCAGCTGTGAGGAGGAGATCCTTGTTGTTAGGTTGTGCTGAGACATCGATGGGATTAATTGGCTTAGGGAGATTTAAGCATTTCTTTTCTATTCACAGTGTCTTGCTTTTCCAGGCCTGGCAGAAAGCAGGGAAGAGTCATCTGCAAGTGTGAGTTCAGATCAGTGGGAGCAGGCCTGTTACCCTGCGCCTGTACAGGGTTGTTCTCACGCCTCATTTCCTTTGTGGACAGAAAGAAGAATTATCGGGAGCCTGCACCTACTTCCAGCTGAGGAGAGGAAACACTTCTGGAAGGGACAGAGGATGATGGTGGTGTCTCAGGAGTCCAGGAAAGATCAGGGCTCTGTTGGACTCAGCATGGTAGAGACTGATACTGCAAGCTTCTGGTCTGAGTGGTTGGAAAAATCATTGCTGTCAGCAGGAGAGGACTCAGAATTGAAGTCATCACACCGATGATTTGTTCAACTGAGCTACTGGTGTAAGCGTGAGCTGCCCCAGGCTGCAGAGGACATGTTCCCCAGCCCATGGGTCAGTAAAAGCTGTAGCTTTCCTCCTTGCACTACCTGCTGCCTGGCTGCTTGCAAGTGAAGGGCACCTTAGCTGGTGCTCAGCTGCCCCCCATCACTCTCCTGGCTGCTTTTGGGCCCAGCTGGGGCTCTTGGCTCTATCCCACAGCAGTGCTTTAGTGCTGGGGACACCCAGTTCTGTCCTGGCTGTGTCCTAAAGGCTCTGGAGACCTGAAGAACAGGTCCAGACAGCTAAGCTGCATGGCCTGAGAGAAGGGAGGGCAAATACATCTCAGTTAAGGAGTGATCATGTTAGTGTGATGCATTAATGGGGAAATTGAGTTAAAGGACTTAGTCAGGGATGTAAAGTGAGTTGGTGGTAGGCTGGAAGTTTCCTAATGGGTGCTCTCCCCTGGGTTTTCTACCCTTTTGTGAAGCCAGGATGTGCTTTTTTGAAACAGTACATTAACTCGACACTAAGAGGCTTCCTAGAGGTGGGTGGGGAGGAAGAAGGCAGGAGATGAAGGGAAGCACTAAAGAGAACAATGCTGAGAGATGCAGCTCAGAGGGTCATGCTTGAGCTGAACTCCCCTGTGACTTCAGGCATGATCAAGAGCCTGGACTTTCCAGCACGACGAGGTGCTGACTCAGCTCCAGACACAACTACCTCAGCCCTTCCTTAACACCAATGTGTCCTTGAAGGCACCTTCCCACGCAAGTTGGGCAACAACACCACCACATCCCCCCCTCTGGCACAGGGTACCCAGCAGCTCTACTTACCTTTGTGTAATAAGGTTAAATTACTGCCTTGTTGGAGCCCTCAAATTAAGTCACCACCTTGCTGGATCAATACTATTTTCCATGATGCACTTGTGACACTAAGTCTGGGAGATGGATTGATGCTGGGAGGCTGAAACGCTGCAGGGGAGCTCCAGTTAGACTCAGTGCTGGGCAGGGTATTTTATCGGGGGGAAAAATAGCAAGTTTCCATGGAGAGCAGCAGCTGATGGCAGAGGCAGAAGGTGTGGTGGAGTGGGGGACATGAGGACAGTGCTCGTGTTTCCTGGCACCTCGTGGGGCTTGGTGCTGGACCCTGTTTTAGACCGGTAGGGCTATTACAGGGATAAAATCCTTGTCTGTGAGAAGCCTGTGGCAACAATGATCCCAGGTGTTTCTGGGAGCTTGGGTTAAAATGGGCTGTTCTCTCCTCCACCCCCCTAATCCCCTTCCTTCTGAGCAAGGTCTGGGAGAGGAAAGGCCAAAGGAGCAGCTCCCATGGGGTGATCACAGCAGTGTGTGCGTGCCCAGGGCTGCCTGATGCCACACTGGCCCCTCAGCACAGGAGATACAGCCTTCCCACCCCAGCAGCCACCATCCCAGAGGGTCCCTGTCCCCACTGTCCACAGGAACTGGTTAGAGTGTGACCAAATGTGCCCTCCAGCTGCCTTGAGCCCTCTGGAAAGATCTTGAATGGTGTCTACCAGATTGCTGTGGCTCAGCTGGGGACTTGGATCAAAGTGAGGAGTCCCTGGGGCTGAATCTGAGGTGAGTTGTGGGGCAGTTTGGGATCCTGGGTGCCAGATCGCTGTGCTCTGAGCTGCAGCAGGCCAGAAAAAGTTTGTGGCCAAAGTGAATCCTGGCAATCCCAAATCCCAGTCCTGGAATGTTTGCACTTCTGCCAGCTTCCCACTCAGGGAGGCTTGGAGTGGACATCTCTGTCCTTTCCAGGGATGTGGTGTGGACCAGAGACCACCCACCTCGTCCTAGCCACCCACCCCTCTTCAGATGCCAGGGCTAAGGTCACTGCTGCATCTCTCGCCCCCGTCTCCCTTGCTGCTCTGCCCCTGGGACCACTAAGCACACGATTGCCCAGTGCTGGGTGCTTGTTCAGCTGGCTGGGAGGAGCAGGCAGGGCACCTGGGTGGGTGGTGCAGGGGCTACAGCCCCCTTCCTGCTGCTGCAGCTGAACATCACATTGCTGGACTCTGAGGAGGGGAATGGGACCGGTTGGCTGGGTGGACTGGGTGGGCTTAACCCTTCTAGGTCAAGCCTGGCTCTTATTGTCACCGAAATCTGGGATAAAAATAACTTATCAACACCAATTCGATGCAGATAAGCAGACACTTCTTTATTGACGGCCGGACGTGTAGGGGAGTGCTCTCACCAACAACACGTGCCGGGCACCAGAATCATACACCTTATATAGAACTTACTCATATATATTCATTAAGTATTCATACACAAACATACGACTTCCAAGAAATCATTAACATATTCTCCTCTTATTTCCGATTCTGCGCAGTAAAGGTTAGAAATGTCTAGAAATGGGTCTGGGGTGTAATGTGAGTAGGTGGTCCATGAGTCAGCGGTCGCGATCTCCCCCTGCCGGAATTACCTTCTGCTTAAGGACATGGTTTTCTTGGAAGGTACTTGCAAGCTGTTACGGTTGCTTCCCTCAGTTCCCATTAATCCTGGACCCTGACAATTACTTGCATTCTTCTAGTCCTATATATATATAGTAAATCAGTTTACAAATCACCTTGTGTTTTGTTACCTAGGTTCTAACCATTCCTACTAAACAATTATGACCAATCCCTTCGGTCTTGGTACAGGGCTGTGCAGGAGATTTTAGAGTAGCAGTCAGTTGTTAGATTCAAAATGCAATAAATGTAAAGTAAGTGATTCTTACTAAAATATCTCTTAGCTCTATACTTATATTAAAATCAAAACACAATCAAACACATTTTGATCAGTTGATAATAAAATCAGTAACATTATTGAACATGTCTGTGCAAAATCAGAGCCTTCTGCAGAGCCAGCGTTTCCCAGTCTCCTCACTGGGAACAGGGGGAGAAATTCAGAGGAGCAATCGTAGCCCTAAAACCATTCCTTAACCCCCAGACCCAAACACCTCCTGTCCTCAGGGTGCCCACATTGCTGCCAGACTAGAACTCCTGGATGCTGGCTGTATTTTCTTTCTAAACCTGAAACAGCACAATTTATTCAAGATACTTGGCATAAAAAATGGGACTCCTCCTCTTAATCCATTTCCAGAGGTGACCTAGTGGCTGTCACAGCCATATATTTGGGCAGAGGCGGAGGAGTGGGTACCAAGGCAGCAGGTTGCTGCCCACCCCAAGGCATTAAGGGGGGCGAGTGTGTGCTTCTGAATAAAATACTAAGGCAACGGGAGGAGGGCAAAGCTGATTAAAATGCCCAGAGCAGCTGTGGCAATGTGGGCAATGAGGTGACACCACAATCGGCTGCCACTTATTTTGAGCTTATTGTCTCTCGCCTGCTTAAAAAACCTTGTTCTTTTCTCTCCCAAGAGCCCTCTGAGGAGCTGAAGCATTTCTGCAACCCAAACATCTCTGATGTGCCTCCAGCAGTGATGCAGAAGCAAGTCCAGAGAGCAGGACAGACCTGTTGTGAGAAATGGGAGCTGCTGGCCTCTTCGGTCTGGAAAGATCTGATTTTAAGGTGAGAGCAAGGAATAAACTTTCATGCATTTCTGGCTCACACAGGGAGCAGTTCCTGAGCTGATCCCCACCCTGGGGAGCTCAGCCCTGGCCTGAAGAACAGGAAGAGGGCACACAGCTCATGTGGGGCTGCCCTGTGGAAGCAGAGAGTTGAGCAGTTTGTTTGTCCCTGCCCTGCTACAAAGCAAGAGAAAAACACTCCTGCTGAGCACAGCCAGAAATAACCCAGGCCTCCAGCAGCCAAAAAACTTCCAAGGGGGAATTTTAAAGTGCTGGGAATTTGGCCTCTCAGTCTGTGCTTTGGACTCCTCTGCTGTCATCATGTCTCAAGCAGGGAAATGCAGACCCTGAACACAGCCCTGCTCCTGATGTCCAGGAACCAATATCTTAAAAGGGAACAGTTCACTCCCAGTCTCCTCAAGACCTGCTCAGCTCCTGTTTTCCTCCCAGTCTTTTCCAGCACCACCATCACAGCTCCTGCCTTGAAAGAACACTGGTGATGGATGTGCTTCAGGGGTTGTGATGCCCCAACATCCCTTAAGAGCCCTTCACTTTGCTGTGTCGCTGGCTCAGGATGCTCCTGAGATGAGGCCACCTCGCAGTGATGGCCCTGCTGCTGGTGAGGCCGGAATTTGGGTATCTGTAAGGGGAATGTAATAAGGATTAATAACCTTGAGCGGTCCCATTGCTTGCAGGAGGGAGGAGTTGGGGGACAGCTAAAAACAGGCCTTCCCTGTCTGGAAAGGACAGCAAATTCCTGCACTGTCCAGATGGGATTTGAGTCACACCGTGAAGAAAACGGTCTCTCTGTGGCACATGTCAGAGGCTGCAGGGAAGATAAATGTTGCTTCATTGCTCTGGCCCCGCTGTTTGTTAACCCACAGGGATCTCCTGGCCAGCTTTTCCGTATGTCAGCATCTTCTCATCACCCCAGAGCAAGGGCATACTGTGGCAGATACTCCACAGAGGAGGAGACACCTCAGCACACAGCAACAGCTCTGCTCCAGCTCCTGGGGCGGCTTAAGGCTGCTCTATCCCTTCGCTCGAGCATGTAGCCCAGTGCCTTGCTTGGCTTCCAACATCCACAGGCAGGCTGCAACCTTTGGAAACCTCCTGTGCCTCCCATCTGACCCTGCACACCCCAGAGTGCCCCTCTGGTGCAGGACACCAAGATGGAATGAACCAAGTGGTCTGGGCACATGCAAGAGGTCATTGAAGACATGCTGGCTTTGCAAAACAGATCTTGTGATGGATACAGGATCATATATTTATTTTAAGTTTTATAGGGGGCATTTTCCCTTGCCAGGAGCTGGAGAATAGAGGACCCGGGTACCATCTGCCCAGGGGACTGGTGAATCATCCTATTTTCCAGTTAACCGCATTTGTTTGCTTTGGGAGATCTCCAAGTTAAGGGGGAAGAAAAAGAAAACCCAACCCATGGATCTTTTCCCACACAATAAGAAAAACGATTTTTTTTTTTTTTTTTTACAAAAGCCAGTGTCAACTCTGCTTTTACTTAGCAGTGGGCTGGATAAAAATAGACAGTGAAGTCATGACGCCTTCAAAAGAAGAACCAGGTATGGCCTTTGGAGAGGGGGTAAGTGAAGTCAGACTTGGGGGAGAGGGACAAAAAAACAGTGTGATGGGGGCAGGCAGGGTTTTTGTTCCAGGACCACGTGGGACAAGGAGAGCAGCTTACCCTGATGCCTTGTGATTTCCCTGGCTGGGAGAGGCAGGAGGCTTTTTGGTGTATGCCCCAGAGTTCAAGTTGTCATTCACATGATGTGGATGGGGCCGTGGCCCAGCAAACGCCAGGAGATCGGCTCTTTGCAAAGCTGAGACGTTCAGAGCTTGAGGCACGCTGGAAAGCAAGGGGGGCGGCAGGGAAGGGAAGCCAAGGGGTTGTGCTCCTGCTTTCTCCAGGACCGTATTGCTGCACTCCCTTTCTTGGTTTTCTGCTCAGATCTGACTTTTTCTCCTGTTTTAACGTCATGCCAGGCTGTGGGCACGCTGGGCTGTTTGGAAGGATGTGAGGGACTTTGTCTCCTGCTCAGGGCAGGGGCCCTGGAAGGTACTTGGCCACCTGGAGCATGAGGAGGTGCAGCTGATGCCCACATCTCAGTTCTGATGGTGGGAGGCTCCAGGGCTGGGTCACGTCCTGAGCTTGGCCAGGGTCCATGCTGCAAGTGATGAGTCTCTGGGGCAAAGTCTCTGCAGTATTTCTGCATCACAGGAGAAATTAGAGGTGTGAGGACAACCCAAGAGAATGTGAAACCCATCATGTACCAGGGAAATGGTGAATCCCCCTTGCAGAGCTGGCTTGTGTCAGGTGTGTCTTGTTTAAGCGCTGAAGAAGATCCCAAATTGCTGGTTCTCCCCAGCCCTCATTGCAATGAGACTCTGTGGTGTCCCCTTAGTTGCCATACAGCTCTAGCTGTGCTCCTGCCAAAGCCACAGCTACTGCATCATTTTCATCCCTTGCAACCAAGCACCAACTCAGGCCACAACTGAAATGAGTTTGGCAGGCGTCAGCATACCCTTCCATGGGTATTTCTTTCGATGCTTGGGAACACCATGGTAGCTGCAATGAGATTCCAATTTTAGGTCACAAAAGGATGCTGCGCAGCAGGGGTGATGGGCCCTGCCAGAACAAGGGGAGATGGAGCTTCAAACTCGTGATTTTCAGGATACAAGGTGAGAGGTTTTTTGCCCTTCTACTTAAACAAATGAAAACTTCCAAGGAAAAAATAATCCCTGTGGAAACTTTAGCCTTGTTCACAAGGAAAGAACCTTCTATCAACAAGAAAATTCACATGGTGGGAAAAAACATGTCCTTTTCTGTTCAACAGCAAATGCTTCCACCTGCTCCTGGATGCTGAGCCATGGTTTCCCTGCAACAGGAGGCTGGAGAGGCGTGAGGGGAATATCTGCATTTCTCCCTGATCAGTCACAGAACTAGCATTATCACTGGAACAATGGGCTCAGCCCAGGCCTGCCTTGCCAGAGTGGCTCCACTGCAGTGCTCCTGGATTTATTTTTGTCTGGGCTTGGAGCAGGTTGCGGAGATCAGGTGACGGTGCCCGAGGAGCACTTGGCATTGCCTGTCCTGCCGCCATGTGTGCACATGTCCGTGGTAGTAATGAGCAGGCAGGGATGATGGAGAGGGGCTCGGCATGCAGGGTGACTGTGCTGTCATTACTGGATCCTTCTCTCTTGGCTCAGCCCACTCTGGTGATCAGCTCCTGGGAGAAGGGGTGCTCTCTCACACTGTGGGGACCACTGATGCTCTCTCTTGCTCTGGCTCATAGCTTTGCAACTCAGTCTAGGGAACCAAAACCAGTGTCTGTGCTTTGTCACTGGGGTTAGAACCTGGAAACCAGTTTCTGATGGAATTGAGTCATGGGCATTAAGGGAGGTAACCAAGGAGACGTGCAAAGGACTGTGGCAGAGCTGGGGAAGCCCAGCTTCCTGAGAACCAGTGCAATGTCTCCATCTCTGAGCTTGCTTCTTTTTAATATGGTTTCCATACTGGGTTGTGTTTGAGCAGTGACTGAGAACCTATTTTGTTTCCATGCTGTCCCAGAAGAGCAGTCAGCCTGGCAGATGTGACTGAGATAATCTTTGAGTTGGCTAATTTGGCAAGGTAGCCATATCTCGGCCATCTTGGACACAACAATAAATACCGAGGGTCCCTGGGGCACATCAAGGAAATCTGAGCTGCTTGGTGTCTCCAGAAAGCACCAGGACACAGGGGCTTGAGGCAGAAGCTGGGTTCCCGGCCCTGCATGCTGGGATGGGGTATTTTGCCCTGCTCCCTCTTGGTGCCATGTGGATGCAGTGCATTCCCAGTGCACAGTGGTCAACAGTGCCATGCTGTCCAGGCTGACAACCAAGCCATTTGGAAGATGAAACTCCCAAAATCACCCTAAAATCTAGGTCATGCCAGCCCTGGACTGCGACATGTTCAAAGCTTGGATCAGAGGCGTCTGCGAGGATCAACCAGTCCCAGACTGGCCACAGTCCTGAGCAGGATTTTTGGAACCTGCTTCCCCCTAACCCCCAAATATCCTCTTCCAAAAAGATCCAGTGAAGCTGCTACAGCAAGGAGCCAGCTTCAGGCTGTGCCACCTGCGGTTCTTTGAAGTGAAAACGTCTCCCAGCAATGTGGCTTGGGCTCAGTTCTCCAGAAGTGACATGAACGTACCCACAGGGGTCAGGGACACCCCACTGGCTGCCGGCATTCTTGCCATGCAGGGGCACCTTGTGCACAAGAAAAAGCTATCCTGGCTCCATCCCCAGCCTCAGCAGAGCCCCTTCTCCAAGGTGAGTGTGGCCACTGCCCCCTGCTTTCTCTATCAGCTGGAAAAAAATCTGCATCACCGAAGGTTTTTATCTCACAGGGGGCTGGGGAGAGGAACCTGGAGTTAATCAAAGTCTGGAAAGTGCACAGGAGCATCCATGGCTGGAGGAGGATCACAGGCTTCTGTGCTGGAGAGGGGACAGAGCTGCGCTGGGGTCTTAGGGCGTGTGGAGGGCTGGGGGCTTGTTCAGCAAGTGGCACCACAGAAACATGAGGAACAAGACCTTAATTCTTCAGGCATGGGATGGACCAGGGTGCTGTGCTACAGCCACGGGGCAGTGCTAGAGACATGTGTAGCATCACTTGATGCGCATGAGTGGCCCGGAGTCCTGTCCTGTGACTCCACACATGAGTCCAGCCTGACCTCAAAGGGAACCAAGTTCTCTGTGGCAGAGGCTGGGGGCTCACCCTGATCTTGGGGGTATTCAAACTGTGGTCTCCAAGTAGCGCACTGCGAACGTCACCCTGTGTGAGTCAGGCTATCCTGCAAAGAATCCCCTTTTATATAAATCCCAGCACATGATAAAAGAGTGGCAGGAGCCTACACTGCCCCAGCAGGTCATTTCAGGCTTGGCTGAGCTTCTTTCCTTTTGATGAGATGCTTGCCAGCATCTCGGAAATGGCACCGGTGGGATCTGCAGCCCAGGCAACAGCACCATCAGTCAGGGACCTGCTCTCTGCATCTCAGAGCAGCAAATCCCTCTTGCAGCAGGAGGATGAGGATGGACAGTGTGGGAGCAGCTCCCTCTGCCAGCCCGGGAGGGCGGCAGTGGTACCTGCTCCTATGTTGGAAACTTATGACAGTTTTCATGTGCAGCAGGGGCAGAGTGACAATCCCAGCCTTGCCCACTTCTCCCTGTGGTTTCTGTAGCTTGTTATCATGTGTGCAACAGATGATTTATGCTGATTCTGGACCTCCAGTGGATGCTTTATAGCTTGCGGCATATGGAAATCTATGGATCCCTCTGGCAATAGTTGCATTAGGTCTAACACTTCCAAGGGACTGACCTTGCCGGTGCCTCCCAGCTGCATTTTCCTGGATGACCATGTTTGGATATCTCTGATGTTGAGATCAAAGAGTCTGTGTTCATCCCCAGGACTGGAAACACCCAGTGGAAGGGATACAGGCACAAAGTACCATCCTCGCTCGCACTCTCAGCATAACCCTTACGTTGATGTGTGGAGAAAGGACACAAACACACTCAGAAGTAGAATTGTGGGTATCACCCATCAGTCTTCCCATGGGGAAGATTATCGAACTGCTCTGCTGGATGAAATTCTGCCAACATTTAGCCCACAGGAACTAGGTGCATTGCATGCACGGTGTGTCAGGTAGGATTTGTATCAGGAGCTCAACACACACCCCAGTCACTGGACTGTCACAGTCACAGCAGTGAGTCTTTCCGGGCTGATTAGGGAAAGTGTCAGGGACCTTGCAGCCTAACTCTGTAAAGCAGCCAAGACTGACAGGCCAGGGCTTCTCCTCTCACTCTGCTGGAGTTCCACTAATTGCAGCTCTCCCTAATTAAAAGTCAGTGGTGTGGCTTTGGCGGCTGCAAGCCAGGTCCCCGAGGCGAGCCCTGGGCAGAAACTGGGTGGTGGAGAAGAATGGGCTCATCTCTGGATCCCAGCACGCTCCATGAGGAGCCATGCTTGGGTGCCATAGAGAAGCCAAGCATCCAGGAGGGTCCTCAAAAGGAGGCATGAAATCAGAGCCAACATTGTCAGAGACATGAGGCAGCGAAGGGGTGCTCTGGCCCTGAGCTGCTGAGCTGAGCTGGAGTGAAA